>NW_027491833.1:600000-766498 GCF_021521415.1 Bidens hawaiensis | reverse complement strand
TTAAGATTTTATAAAAACAAAAGACTAAAATTTTATAAGAAATATGTTTTACAAAAATTATGAGAAAGTAATTCAGGAAGAAATTACCTATATGTTATTTTGCAAAAATTTCTCCCACTCACGTAACTACTATATAATTTTATGGCTTTTGATTGGTGGTTAGCTAGTGGGTAACGTTGATACTTGATTGACAGTTATTTTTTATTTTATTTTCTTTCTATGGTTTATACTTACAAGCATAATTTACAATCTTCTATTGCAAATCATATATTTATGTTTTTTTCTCTTAGATTATTAGTAAAAGTACAAAATAACCATTATAGTTTATCTTTAAATATTGTAATAAACCCTATACTTTATAATTTTATTTGAGGTTTCAAGTTTCATGAAAAAAGAAAACGAGGTTTCAGAATCTCGAGGCATTTAAATTTGTACCTTATGAATGATTATAGCTGCTAAACAAACTTAGATATAACCATGATGATTTGCAAAACTTAAGCAAGGATTAAGAAAAAAAAATGCAGGTCTAAGTATAGAGTATGCTGATCAACGTATTGCACGTTTGTAGGGCTGCAATACTCTATGCTCAAAACCTTCTGTCTTACACTGATTGAGTCAATTTAAAGTACATTGCTTCAGTGTGCTCTACTCCGAGCCTCATATTTTTGCAAGAACATTCCATATTACAAAATTTCACATGTGAAACTTGAATTTCATATGTGAAACAAACAAAGGCATAGCTATAATTTTTGCGTATCTTTTTATGTATATCTCCTCAATGTTTGTGTTTATATTCAACTCTCGAGTTGCACAAGAATAATATTTTTTTAATAAACTATGTAATTAACTAGTTACTAATCTCAAACTCAAAGATAACTATTTTTCATTTGTTTAAACTTACTTCAGTATGACTTAACAAATGCAAACTTTAGCACATCATGCGATGTTTATCATGTCATATTACATGGTTTCAAAATAAGAAGAAAAAAAAGAGTATGGAACCTACTTCCGCAACTTTCTTACATAAAATTTAAATGGTATAATAACAAATATTCAGGTGTTCGGATAACACATCTGAAAAAGAGGTTATCATTTCCTTTTTGCCTCAAAACATTTATCCCAATCCATTGTGATGATGAACAAGATTGGGGAAAGTGGGTCCCACTGTCTCACACCACGACCAATTGTAAACTCATTTTTCGATGATCCGTTGAACAATTATTCGATGTGTCGAATGTAAAAACAAATATAGTAAAAATGTGTTCTTAGTTACCTTAGAGTGTAGTCTGTAGTATAGAAAGTAGGGTTGTCGTATCCAGGAACCAATGGAAAAATGCTATTTGTATATTAATATAAAGTAGACAAATGATATCAAGCTGAATATAAGAAACTGATTATGAATGTTGTTGAAAAGCCCATTAACTTTAAGTTGTAAAAATCAATAGGAGAAAACATTGACCACTCCGGGATTCAGGTTCAACAATTAAGTGATAATTATGAAGTCGAACTTATTTCTATTAACAAAACTATCACTCTATGCAAGAACACAAAATAGTATCAAACTATTAATGACGTAAAGAAATCAAAATCGAATGTAAATGATTCACAATAATCAAAACACAATCGAATCATTTAACTATTTAAATCACAAGTTGAATGAAACGTAACTTAACGGGTTAGAAATTCAATCCAAAATATATGAATAAAACCAAATCAAATAGTATCTTACATGAACCTTTCACCCGAAGATGATCACCGAGGTTTTAGCGATGCCTCGCCATCTTGTCTTCGATTCTAGGTCTGGATTGGAAGGCATTAATCGTATTACGATTCGAGAGCTTGGTGCTGCATGTACAAAACTAAACAACGTAATTGTGTTCGATATGATACAACAGTTAAAACACGCAATATTGAACATTGTAAATCATACATACACTCACTCATCACCAATAAGCCCTTCCAGATTTTAGATAACCCACAATCCATTGTCCCATTTCATCACAAAACCCGTTTGAGCCATATTGGAGTTAACGAAAAATAAACTTGTTTACTTTAACGATGAGGATTTATGTTATTTGAGTTGTATTCTCATACTAAATAAAAATTGATTGAACTACGTTTGCAACCCGTCCGTTACAATTGTACTTAACATCCAAGTATACGCTCAACTTTATCATAAAATCCAGTATTTTTATATCTACTATTATAATACATAAAAATGTTTATTGAACCACAAATCCCTTAATTGGCCTAATAGTTTGCCAAGTAGCACTCTCATGTATTAACCTATAAATTCTAATTAAATTTATTAATTTAAATCTAAAATTTAATTAACATTTAAAACATCTTTATATACTCTTATCATTATCGCATCCATTCCTTATCTAGCTTTATCGTGGATTACAACTAAGGGAGTTTGATTCATATTGTAAAGTCATGTTCACTGCACCACCCATTTTATTGATTATGATTGTCCAAACGACTTATTTACTCTTCTCATAAACCTGAAGTATATTGACTCTTGGTTTATATTTTGTTCCAAGTTGCGTGCAATAGATCCTCTTTGTTAATGACAAATTTGGATGTACCATGATAAAAACTTGATCAGAAATATTAGCAAGTTGGGTAGAAACCAACTGATCAGATTATTTTATGCTATTTTGACAAAAAAAACCCCTTATTTACAAGATCAAAAACATAAGCGGATAGAAGGTCAAAATGAATAATTTCGTATGGAGCGGTTGGAACCGGAACATTCCTTGTCCAGTATTTTGATTAGCAATATGGGTGTCACATATGAATACAAAAGCCTTATTATTTTAAAATCGAGCTGAAATGAATTTAACCAATCTTTCTTTCCTTTTTTTTTCTCTTTTTCGATTTATTTGACTGATTATGAATGTAAAAATCGAACTAAATGAATGAGACAAGTGTTTGGTATTAAATCATGGTTAATTTGGTTATTAGTTGTTGTGAATTGCAGGTAATAGTAAAAGCAATAACTGGGCATCAGATTGTCTCATCAATGGTTAAGGAAACTAACAATTAATTCAAATAAAAAAAATTATATATGATTTGTATATACTTTGTTGCTATACAACGTATGATTTGTTAATGTTTCAGAAAAACTATAGTAATTTATTTGTATATATAAAACTTGAAACTTATTTGTAATTTTAGTGATTTATGAACTTTTCATTTTTCATTATTATATGTAATATGTAAATTTAATCAAATTACGTATTTAAAATGATTTATCAATTATATAATTTTTATTATATAACCCGTGTAATACACAGATTCCTAACCTAGTTTACATATATATATATATGTATATAAATACGGTTAAACCAATCTAAAGTCTAAACTCTACAAATTTTCATAAACGGATTTATGCAAAACTATCAAATCATAACTATTATTTGGTCGGTATAAGCAAGTAGACAAAATGTTAGGCAGATGAACGGTACAATGTTGCATGTGTCATCTCATCAACAAATGTAGCTTAAAGATACTTTTAATTCATTAATAACCAAAAACCATATATTTGTTTTCGTTACTTAAAACATTCTTTTAATGAAAAACAATTCATATTGAACAAAATGATCTAGTTACAACAAAGAGACAAGTAAGCTGTCAACAAGCTATGTCGTCACCCATTTTAAATGGCAAAACCAATCATATTGAAAACAAAATTATAATTCTTTGTCGTCGAAAAGTTAATATGCACGATCTGATGAACTTTTTTCAGAATCGTAATAGCTTCGGAGCAAAAGACCCAAATACATTAAAAGCAAAATGAACGAAGACGTGTTGATTCTCGACACATGTTTTCTCACGTCTAGCTTTTTTCTGATTCCGTTTTCAACACAGCCTACGTAATCACAAACCAGGTGTCCCTAAGCCTAGAAAAGGAGACTCCAGTAAAGTTTATACAAGAACGTTTGCGGACCAAAGATTAGACATCTCTTCAAATCTATCCGACAAAAAATTCACATGAGCTTACTTAATTAAAAAAATCATATTATATATTCTAGGGATGGCAATGAAACCCAAACCCGATGGGAAAACCCGAACCCGGCATAAATGGAATGGGTAATACCCGACCCATTAGGGTTTGAGACGGGTTTGGGATTAGTTTTGAAATTTTTCACGGGTTTGGGACGGGTTTGGGAATTCTAATATACCCGACTACCCGACCCGATAACATAAACCAATTTACCCGATGTACTCGACATAGCTTATTATATAACATATATACTATATTCCAAATATTTTATTTGTCGAAACTTGTTTATGTCAATTATTTAAGACATTTTATCTATATGGTAACCATATTTATAATCGATTAGTTATATGTTGTCAAAACCCGGTAGAAACCTAGCGGGTTTTGAGCCGGGTATACCCGACGGGTATTTTATCAAAACCCGAAACCCGATGAAAAAACCCGACGGATAATTACCCGATTAAAACCCGATGGGTTTGAGACGGACTTTCATAACCGGATATAGATTTGAGAATACCTAAACCCGACCAATTGTCATCCCTAAATTATATCCCTATTATATATTATCGTAATTTAAATCAAATACATATTTATCATGATTTTTTTAGTGGTAGTTGACAAATCTGTGTTGGTTTCCCCCACGTACGACGTATGCAACAGTGTAAACTGTCGAGTACGCCGGCAAGCCATCGTTATCACCCGGCAACAATGTTACCGGAAAACAGCAGAGTCGTTAGACTGACGTGTGCCAACTTGGCCCCACGTGTCCCCTAATTATACCTGTACTGGTCCCACCTGTCCCCTTTACAACCCACATCCCGCCTTTCATGTATAATTACTAATTTGTCCCACGACCTCACCTCTCGTCAGCTACCTTCCTTCCTAGTTCCACTGGGCCCCACCGTGACATGTCACGTGACAATTCCTATATAAACTCCTCACTCTTCTCATTCCAAAACACAACACTCTTTCTTTAAATCATCAATAAATCAACTAGACACCTTCTCTTGCTTTATAACATTTTTACCTTAATATAACAGTAATAGTTTTTTTTGTAATTCGATGGCGGTTGATGCTTTGTGTTCGCCTTTGGGTCCGCCGGCGTGTGAGAAAGACGCCAAGGCCCTTCAGTTTATTGAAGAGATGACTAGAAATGCGGACACCGTTCAGGAAAATGTCATGGCGGAGATTCTCGGTCGCAATGCTGAGACTGAGTATCTCCGTCAGTACCACCTTGACGGTGCTACTGATAGGGAATCTTTCAAGTCGAAGATTCCCATGGTCACTTATGAGGATCTTCAGCCTATTATTCAACGTATCGCCAATGGCGATCGGTCTCCGATTCTTTCGTCTCACCCAATTTCCGAATTTCTCACTAGGTGAGTATATTTAAAAAAATTAAAAAAATTAATTGCATTTTTATTCAATAAAGAGTTACAATATATATATAGATAAACCCGGCCTTTGGGCTCGATATTAAAACTCTAAATACTATAAGTTACAATAATATTCAACATGACTAATAAATAATTAAGATCATTTAAAAAACTCATTACATTATAACAAGTTTGACTTAATTTTTTTTGGTCAACAGCTCGGGTACATCCGCGGGTGAGCGAAAACTCATGCCGACGATTCTGGAAGAGTTGGATCGACGACAGCTACTTTACAGTCTGCTAATGCCAGTGATGAACTTGTAAGTTTATAATTAATGACAAAAATATCAAATATTGACGCGTTGACCGTTGACTTTGACCGGTTTTTTCTAACGTGGTAGTAAATTGTTTAATGATAGGTACATGCCTGGATTAGACAAGGGAAAAGGACTATACTTTTTGTTTGTCAAGTCCGAAACCAAGACTCCGGGTGGGTTAATGGCTCGACCCGTTTTAACCAGTTACTACAAAAGCGACCACTTCAAGACCCGGGCATTCGACCCGTATAACGTGTACACTAGCCCGAACGAGGCTATTCTTTGCCCCGACTCGTTTCAAAGCATGTATTCGCAGATGCTTTGTGGTCTTTATGAGCGTAAACAAGTACTCCGTCTCGGTGCAATCTTTGCTTCGGGGCTCTTGCGAACCATCAGGTTCCTCCAGCTGAACTGGAGGGAACTTGCACATGATATCCGAACCGGAACTCTGAACTCAAAGATTTCCGATTCGGATATCAAAGGATGCATGGTCCGGGTCCTACGAGCGGACCCAGACCTTGCAGACTTTATTGAATCCGAATGTTCAAAGGATAATTGGGAAAGAATTATTACACGAATTTGGCCGAACACGAAGTATTTAGAAGTTATTGTAACCGGCGCAATGGCTCAATACATTCCAACTTTGGATTATTATAGCGGCGGGTTACCTAAAGTTTGCACGATGTACGCTTCATCCGAATGCTACTTCGGGCTCAACTTGAACCCGATGTGCAAACCGTCTGAAGTTTCGTACACCATCATGCCAAACATGGCGTACTTCGAGTTTCTCCCACACGACCCGAATTCCTCAACTGGGTCGACCAGTGACCAGCTGGTCGACCTGGTTGACGTGGAAGTCGGAAAAGAATACGAGCTAGTGATCACCACCTACGCAGGCCTATGCAGGTACCGCGTAGGTGACATCCTGAGAGTCACAGGGTTCCACAACTCTGCACCTCAGTTCCGTTTTGTCAGACGCCAGAATGTATTACTGAGTATTGACTCTGACAAAACGGACGAAGCAGAGTTGCAGTCCGCGGTCGAGAACACGTCCAGACTGCTGAACGCGTTCAACACGACCGTGGTAGAGTACACTAGCTACGCGGACATAAAAACAATCCCGGGTCATTATGTTATTTATTGGGAGTTACTGGCTAAAGACTCGTCATATTTTCCAACCAACGACGTGCTCGAAAACTGTTGTTTGGCGATGGAGGAGTCGTTGAACTCAGTTTACCGACAGGGTCGGGTCGAGTGTAATTCTATCGGGGCGTTGGAGATTCGGGTGGTGAAAAATGGTACGTTTGAAGAGTTGATGGACTATGCAATATCAAGAGGAGCATCAATAAACCAATACAAGGTTCCAAGATGTGTAAACTTAACACCAATAATGGAACTACTTGACTCAAGAGTGGTGTCATCACATTTTAGTCAAAGGTTGCCTCATTGGACACCGGAACGACGTCGTTGAACAGGTGATTGTTTAGTTGTCACACGAAACCGACCATTTGCATAAGTCAGATGTAAGAAAGATTCGATGGTTTAGGATTTTTTTTTTTTTTGGTTTTTTGTTTTTATGTGGGTGATTAGTTAATGAATTAATTAAGTCACCAAATTATGGGTGTAGTTTAGGAGATTAAGATGTGGACGTTTGAAGAAAACAAAGCAGGTTTCTTTTGTATGTTTGTTTTCTTGTACGAACATAAGTACTTTTAGTGTGCGTCTGCTTGTGTAGATGTTTTCTCCTGATAAATTGAAACTCCTTTGTTTTATCAGTGTTGGATGGATTATATATGACAATGACACATCATAGAGCAAAACAAAATTAATAATAATAAAAAAATAAGGAAACTGTTTTTTGTTATTTTATACATTTTCCACTTAAAATCTTGTAATCTTTAACTTGTAGATACTCAACCCCATAAAGTCCCTTTTGTAGCGACAAACACCATAACGCTAGTCGTTAGATCACAGATGAATAATAGAACTGTAATCTATATAACTGATGGATATACAAAAAAATAATTAAAATAAATGCGAAAACAGTGGTCCATTGTAATTCTTTATCCAATAATTCAGTATTTATGGTTTCTATTTGTATTAATAACTGAATTGACTGAACCAGACCGCGACATTAATCCATCCTTCATATTATTCTCTTTTATAAATAAAAGTATCGGTACTATTTTATTTATTTGAGATGGGACAAAATTGGATATTTTTCGTTTTATCGAGGTCACTTTTGATTTACCCACATTCAAAGTTGACAGTTAATCAATGATAAACCGATCGAATTAACTGAATCGTTTTCCAATAATCGAAATGTTTATAGCTGAATCAATTGATATAAAAATCTAAAAGCCAAATCATCGGTTACAGATTCCGTTTTAGCTAGATATAATAGAATCAACCCAACCTTGCCATTAAATATACTCTTATAAATATCTTTTTAACTGACATATAATACATAGTATTTATGGCTCTTTATTATTTAATGAAAAAAAGTTAGTTAAAAATTTTGTCTGTAGTAATATGAATGTCTTGGATTAAATTATACTCTTAGGTATTATTTGATAGATATTAAGTATATAAAGAAAACAAATAATGTAAGTTTTGACAGTTGTTAGATTAACACAGTTGTTAGGTTGGATTTAATATATCCACAATTGCATGCTTTAATGAGAGGAACGTGACGTTCATAAATGGATTTGAAATTTTAAACCACAATGCACATGCAATTCTTCTCTTTGGACGTTCTTTCACTTATTTATTAATTTGTTTTAATTTATATTATACTTTTCTAATCAATTATTGTTAGATACAATATTGCAACCAATGAAATATATATTATCTGGTATACAATAAACTATATACTATAAAACAAGTGTTGAAAATGTAACGATTTTAGAAAGAAAATTTAATAATAATTTACATTAAATATGTGCATTGTTCGGCTGCTTTTGTTGAAATCGTTTTTTCTATTTTCTACATTCTTCCATGCTCTGGCAGTTGGGATCTAGCGTTGAGTTTCATGCACGCACAGCTTGCGGTTAGTTAGATTGACGGCAATCATATATTAGTTGTAATGTTTTGGTTCTACGACTTACATCTAAAAAGCGTATTTAAAGATAATAATAATATTTTAGTTCTAAAGGTTTAATTCTTTTGGTGATTTTGTTTAGATTTTCTTCTACATAATATATTAACCCTGTGACTTTTTTCATAAGGGAAATTAGCTTACACTCTTTTTGACAAGCTATATATCTTTTTATTTTCTCTCTTTTTTGTTGAAATTTTAACACTAACAGCTTAACTTTATTTTCTTTTAACAAAATTATATTAAGCAACAACTATCAACCACAAACTAGTTATAAATAATTACATGTACAAAAGATGGTTAGATACCCACTCTATTCAATTAAAGTTCCATATTTTTCATATTGACAATCACATAACTGAAAAGCTAACAATAGAATCAAAAAACAGAATGTTGTTGATTAGGAAGACATTATTTTGAAACGTCAGAGCATCCACCATGTCGTCATAAAAATTGCCTCAATGAGTTGACCACATGAAAAGATCGATGACCCGACGACTTAATAGCCAGCCATCTTGCGTTTCGTCTGAAGTCCACTTGTAAAATTAGTACGTGATTTTCATGGTGATTAGTACATGTTGCAGTGACAAAATGTGGTTAACTTAAACGCCCGTCCAATGAACAAATACAACAGAGAGAATTGCAATTCAAACGACTATTCACATAATCACATGTACCTTCAACAATGGAGGCCAAATACTCGGTGTCTCGGTCCAATGAATACGATAAGGAAATATGAAAAAAAGTCGTCATTTAATTACAATAACAATTTCTGATTATTCAACAAACAATACCTGTAGCACAATGCCTATTGAGATAACCTACTTATAGCAAACATCAAATTTGCACGTACATAATTATATTACACACCATGATGCACCATAATTTCTAATCGGGTATAGGCATTACAAAACCGCCCACCAAATCAGACATATCAAATTACCCTAGTGCTAATAAGTTAGTTATATATGCCCAAGAAACCACACAGCATATAAGAGCATAAGTAATAACACATGATCTTATTTTTTTCGCCAAATACAAAGAGCAGGTTAACACAAATCATTAGTGGCGAAGCTTGTACAAGAACACCGGGGGGGGGGGGGAATCAAAACTTTGGCCGAAAACATAAAAAATTACACTATGTATAAAAAATTTCGGACGAAAATCGGCTAAATTTACACTACTGCGTGAAAAAACAAAGGGGCCGGGACCACCCCTGGCCCTCGCTATGCTTCGCCCCTGCAAATCATATATGTGGATATGCTTTAAATATGTTTAAACTCGAATAACGTTACTTGGTTGAATTGTCAGATTCTAGAAAACGTAGGTCTTATTGTGAAATTGACCAAATGAGATTGAAGTCTTAAATTTGTGCTATAAAATAATAAAAGTCGGGGCTAATTAAGCAAGCCATACGAGCGAGTTAACCCAACCTTGGCTTGAGCTCAACATATTTACAAACCAAGCCGGCACAGCTCATTTACATATTACAAATAAAGTCAATGTTGATCAAGCTTATTTCAATCAAGATTCGAGTGAAGACTATTTACTGAGCAAACAAGTTAACAAACGAAAGATTGTAGATATCAATATAGAGCACATTAAGACCTAGCTTATATTCAAGTTCATAGTTTATTAGTTTAGAAAGAGTAAAGTTTTTGTAAGATTAAAACTTTATTATTTATCCAAACTCTCTTATCAATTTGTAAGTTGTAATCTCTTATCATCTTATGGAGAAGCATTTGATAACCCTACCAACGTATGATTACAGACACGTCTCGATGATCTCTTACATAAAAGCTAGTAAATGGTGATCACGATCGGTGCATAGAGAATCAGTAGCGGTTTACAAAGAAGTCAAGAAAATTAGAAAAGTCGTTTACCCTACTCACCTAAGAATAAGTGATAACACGCCCATATTTATAATATAATAAGAATAGCATAGCCACAAATTTATAAAATAACTACTGTAACAAGCAAAAAAGTTTTAAAATGTGTTCACTCAGAATCGGAACCGTGAGAGTTGGAACCGTGTCGAACGTTTCTCGTGTGTGACTTTGATGGTTTCAAAGATGATTCACCTTCATAAAAGATAACCTGGGCTTTGGCTAACCTCTCCTCCAGTTCCTCTGTGGTAAAATCATCGGTCCCACCAAGCTCATTGAATCCAACCTACACATCATTTAAGAACCATGTCTAACATATGTACAAATACAAATACAAACTGCATAGGCGTTGATGAGACATACCACATAATCATCCACCTTTGCGTTTTTTATAAGAGCGATGGTTGGAAGAACAACAATCTTTAACTTCTCGGCCAAGAACGGGCTTTTCTCTGCTTGAATCTTTATGAATCGGGTCTCGATGTGCTGCTTTGCCAATATGCTCAAGTGTTTGTCCACCACCTGTGGTTAAGAACATGCATCTTGTGAATTTTTGCTTTATAAATTTCATCAATATTTTCAATACATTCTATCAAAGTTTAATCGGTACATAATACAAACAATAAAGCATTCAAAACTTTCTCCCTACAGCCCTTATTATCCGTTTAGCATACTATATACAAACAGGAATCGATGGAAATAATATAGACAGGTGTTTGTTGTTTGGGGCATTTGATCAACTGTTCCATCTAAAGAAATTTAATAGATGGGCCACCTTAAACACTAGAGTTAGTGATTTGACCTAAAGGATTGTGGGAGCGCACTTATCGGGCCTATACATAAGAAATAAGTCGTTGGAACCTTCGAGGGTTGTTGCAATGGTAAACACTTGATTATGGGAGTACCAGGTCTCAGATTTGAATCTTGCTTTCACCTGTTTCCTACCATATCCTATTAAAGGCCATCTGCCCGACGCACGCTGCGATTTAATTGATCTTCTTGGTTAGCAGGGTTGTGACCGGTCCATGAGTTTACCACTATGTTGTCAAAAGCGCTAAGCGCACTCGAGGCACAAAGGTCTCCTCGTGGCCTAGGTGCAAGGCTAAAAGAAAGTTCTCGCACGAGTAAAAAATATATACACACAGAGAAGAAACTAAGAAATAATATGCATGGAAAATTAATACTTTTCAACAAAATAACCTATTATAACTATCATTAATGATTATATACTTAGTAGCAAAAGTTAAAATTACTCAAGATACAAATGTATGCCAAAAGTTCACAAGTAACACCAAAATTCAAATTTCAAATGTCTGACCACATCTTATCCAAAACAGAATCACAGGTGACAAAAAAAGGAATTAACTAGACCAACTGATACCAAGACTGATAAAGTTATAGAAAGTAAAAAACCGCCATTGACGCAAATGCTGTGGATCAGATCATGTCAATAGATGTACAGTGTACTACATTTTTGCAAATAAGAATCATAAGAAATAAAGAAAATATCAAGAATAAATCCAAGAAACCATGAATACTATTACATGACTACCATAACCAATAAAGAAATATCAAGAATGAATCCGAGAGACCATGAACATTATTACTTGAGTCAAAACAATACAAGTAAACGGCAGGCATATATGAAATTTGTCATTGAACCAAATGCCATAGATCAGGTCATAAAACATTATACAAAAAATTAAAAATCACATATATGAAGAAAAACTAGTAAACCTGATGCCTTCATAGGTATCAATCAAGCATCCATTGTAAAAGCATCAACCTTATAAAAGCAAATAAAAGGTTCTTTCGAAAACATAGATTTTTTTCGGTAACGGATTCACATAGTTACGGAAAAAAAGGTTCTTGAATGGAATCCAAAGTAAGAACTTGTAGTTGCAGACCAGCTATAATCGTGTGTAAAATGGCACCTCACCCCGTAAAGTTGAAAGTTCAGTATTATAGTGCACAATGATGTAGATTTAGAGGGTGTGTGTTAGTCGTTCTATATAAGTAACAGTCTAAAAACGCATCACGTAACAAAAACTTTTCTTCATGTTAAAACACTTTAAAGTCATATTTCAGTTTCTTCAATGTGTGAGAAATTAGAAATTTGGTACCCATTGTTCACTCAAATGTAACACAGGTAGTCTTAGAGTGGATGGACGCTAAAATGACCAAGATACCCTTACTATTAAAAATTATACAAATAGATTGTGGGTTCACATGATATATTAAAAAAATACATATTAAGAAACAACACAAACAAATAAATAATTAAAACCCAAACCACCACCACCCTCCGCCACCGGCCATCTCCAGCAAACAAATCTCCGTCCTGCTCTACTCTCTTACGGAGTTCTAGTAGCATCACAGTTTCAAGGGGGTGGCGATTGAGAAACAACATAAAAGGAGGTGGGCTGGAAATGGTTGATTTCGTCAGCTTTATAACCACATAGCCCCCCCCCCCCAAAAAAAACACCATAGAACTACGTGAGAGAGGAGAGCAGAAACGGGTTTGTTTGTCAAAGAGTGCCAATGGCAAGGGATAGTGGTGCTTGAAGTCTATATAATTTTTTTTCTTTATAAATACATAACTTTCAATATTTCAATTGCACTCGCAATATACTTATATAATTTTAAATCATAAGGGTATTTTTAATGTCCATCAACCTCAAAGACTATTTGTGTTACGCTTGAGTAAACTATAAACACCAAATTCTAATTTTTCAAACTTAGAAAAGAAATGAAACAAGACTTTACTGAGCATAACTAGCAATAGCGCTCATTGTCATCTAGACCCTAAAGAGTATACATTTGTAACACACATTTGCCTCAGCAATAATTGAAGTTTTGTTATAAAAAAAAAGACCGATGTGTGCATTTAATTGCATGAAACCTATACGAAATCGAAAGAACCAGCCCCAAAAAACCGAACCGAAACCAACAGTGTGGTTTTATGTTTTTTTTGTAAAAAACAAACTTACAGTTCAGCTTTGGATTTGCATGTAAGAAAAACCGAAAAGCTGAACTGACTTATAGATTTTTATTTTCTATTTTTTTTATTCTAAGTGATTAATACGAATTTAGTAAATACGTAACTCAAAAAATTTTGCCCAAATGTATACTAACAAAATGACATAGACCCAAATTCATTATTTAGGCCAAAAACAAATTTTCAGCCCAACATCTTCAAACTTAAAAGGTAAAACCGAAACAACTTAACCGAACGGAATCCAATCCAATAACCGAAAAAACCTAATGATTTTCAAATTTTCAAAACCCTCGATTTTTTATTCGGTTTTAGCCCAAAACCGACCCAAACAGAACCATCCACACCCTGATCCAATTAGCCCCTAAACCACTGACTTTATGACGATAAAAGTATAAACCCCTATTGATAAACAATCACCTTGCAGGGCCAATTCTCTTGATAGAAATGGCAAAATGATATAAACCCAAATCATTGTTTTATACAAAAATAAAAAAATCAGGCCAAATTTTTCCATAAATCCGAAGCCAAACCCAGCCCAACCAAATCCAAAAACCAAAAAAACCACGCTTTATCATAATTTTCAAGTTTCGTTTTTTAGTTCCATTTTAACCGAACCCGAACCGTGCACACTCCTAATTCAATTAGCCCCTAAACCACTAACTCTATAACCATAACCATAAAACAACAAAACCCAAGTCAACAAACAATCGAATTACGACAAATAATCGAAAGAGGGGTTTCACCTTGCAGGGCCAATTCTCTCAATTGAAATGGCAAAATTATATAAACCCAAATCATTATTTTATACAAAAATAAAAAACCAGGCCAACCTTCTCCATGTCAAAACCGAACCGAACCCAATCCAAAAACCAACAAACCCACAGTTTTTAAAAATTTTCAAGTTCCAGTTTTTGGTTCCATTTTAACTCAAACCCGAACCATGCACACTCCTAATTCAATCACCCACTAACCCACTAATTCCATAACCATAAAACCACAAACCCCAAATCATCAAGCAATCGAATTACTACGACTAATCGAAAGAGGGGTTTCACCTTGCAGGACCAATTCTCTCGATAAAAATGACAAAATAATACAAACCCAAATCATTATTTTGGGTAAAACAGAAAAATCAGCCCAAATTTTCCCATCTCAAAACTGAACCGAACCCAATCCAAAAATTAAAAAAAACACGTTTTTTCAAAATTTTCAAGTTTCGGTTTGGTTCCATTTCAACTCAAACCCGAGCCGTGCACAATCCTAATTCAATTATCCCCTAACCCACTAATTCCATAACCCTAAAACTACAAAACCCAAATCAACAAACATTCGAATTACAACGAATCGAAAGATGGGTTTCACCTTCCAACTCAAAACCGAACCGAACAAAAAAAAAACCATGTTTTTCAAAATTTTCAAGTTCTAGTTTTTAGTTCCATTTAACCCGAACCCGAACCGTGCACACTCCTAGTTCACTCAGCCCCTAACCATAACCATAACCATAACCATAACCATAAAACCACAAACCCCAAATCAACAAACAATCGAACTACGAAATCGAAATCGAAAGAGGGGTTTCACCTTGCACGGCCAATTCTCTCGAAAGAAATGACAAACAACTCGATCACTCGCCTTCACAATGGTAAAAAAATCCTTCTCAGAGAAAATTTCAGAATATTCACCGTGACCAAGTGACACCCACTTACTACGTTTCTCAGCCATCTTCTTCATCTGCTGCAGCCTGCGTTCTCTCAACACTTCGATATCGTCTAGATCTAGCTTCTCTAAGGCTGCTATTTCATCGTCGATTTTGTCCTCTACGGCTTTTGCTACCGTCAGCACTTGTTTCTCTATGATCTGTGAAAGAAGATTAATTTATGGTGTTATGGAAGATTTGTGTTAAAGGGTTGATGAGATTTGAATAAATAAGTACCTCTTGAACCTTGTTTTCCATTGGATTTGAATTTGCTGTGGAGTTTGATATGTGAATTGAAGATCTGTAAGATCTGGAGAACACAGTGTGTTTGTTGAACTGTTTGTGTATTTGAATTTGGATATGGTGTAATGGTTATTGGGCTGGGCTTGTTTTAATTAAGAGACTGGACTATCACTCATGTATGGGCCTATAGCCCTAAACCAATGTCAAAACATTTTTATTTTGGGTCGGGCTAGGAACCGGTTTCGGTTTCAAGTATGGTCAACAAAAGTCAAGAATCGGGCCAGGTAGGAAATGGTTTTGGGTATGATCAAGGTATGGGTTGCGGGTTTTACCACGTGGAGGTGGAACTAGTTGTCACACCCCGATTTAGGGCCTAGGCGTGTGACCACAAGTTGGTACCTGTTTTGTAAATAAATCAGAGTTGCGGGTTTTATTTCAGCGGAAGTCTTTAATAAAATCATATTGAAAACTTATTATTAAAAACTCGGGTTTAAATACCCCTTTGTTATTTCAAATACATTTCTTTATAAAACATAACTCTTTTGTAATATTTTCAAATAAAATATCTGAGCCATCAGATAGCATCTAATGACTATAACTCCAATCTTCTATTTCCTCTTGCTTGTCTAACCTTTCTTGTTTCCCTGTAACATGGGGGAAAAATACGTCAGCACAAAGCTGGTGAATAACGTTGACTCTAAAATCTTCTTTTCAATACCTTTGTGAAACCAACAATAATACCTTTGTGACTACTCATTAGGCACCCAACTAAATTGGGATCAAATTACCCTAAGTATCATGTACAATTAATTATATACACAATATCATTTCTCTTAACAGTCCCGTAGACCTTCAGAGGCATGTTGATGATATGCATGGCCTCGGGGAACTCCGAGTCACCATGTATGTTTGGATCCAGACACATGTTTACTCTTAATCAGAGTGTCCGTTTCTTATTATTGTACACAAAGTTTTTAAGGATTCGTAAATCCTATGCAAACATTCAGACTCGTTATAAAATGTTTGGGGCGTATTCACCTTTTCTGTTTATAATCAGTTTCTGTTACAGATTCCTGTTTTCTGATTCCTTCTTCTTGTTTTGTTACATCGGGCCTATAGTACGAGAATAACATTTGTATAAATAACTATATCAACGATCTAGCTTCATACCTTTAGTCTGTTTCGTATAGCTTTAACCTTGATAAAAAACATTTGTTTATAAAACACTTGACCTTTAGTCCCTTTCTTTATTTATCAATCATATGTTATGTTTCTACTTCAAGAAGAAACCTCGATACAATATCATATTTCTTAATAATAAAGAAATACTATTTTAACTATAACCCCCACTTTAAGAAAAGTTATATTATAATCAAGGTTCGGCTATACCTCCGACTATGGTTTAAGCCATTTATAATAAAATAATAACTTAGGAAGAACCCCTTATCTCGCACGGGTATTCGGAGTTAGGTATTCCTAATTTTACACGGATAGCACTTCTACTCTATGCACGTCTATCAAGGCGTTCTTGATCAACTCCTCTTGGCACGCAAAACGAGACAACGTTCGGGTATCGCCGGGTCATGCACGTACTTCGAGGAAAACACCGGGTTTATGGCACGGATTACGTTGTGATATTTGTCGGTTCGGTGGTACGCAAAACGGTGTTCGGCACACAAACCGAGGTAGAGAGAGTGAATTCTATAGAGAGTGTGGTTGTGGGTGTGTGAGAATGAACTCGTGGGCTCCCCTTTTATAGCTGATCTCCCGCGATGGAGTCTTCCTTGTGGCCATCGCGTAGCGCGATGCCCCATTTCATCAGATTATGCCACGTGTCGCCACATGGCCTGACACGTCTGCCACGTGTCACCAGAGTGTGACACGTGTTGATGACTCATCACGGCCCATCGCGGTACGCGATGGTCGTCCTCTTGGACTCATCGCGTAGCGCGATGGGTCCTTGGATAATATTTTTCAATTTTAGTCCCTCGTCTTTTGGTAACTTGTCTCATCGAGGTCTAACTCTCGTTGTCCAAAAATACTAAGGCGGCTCGAGGCGATGCGAGCATGCAAAGTGCGCCATCAAAGCGCCACATTGCGCCCAACGCCCTCGCCCGAGCGCTGTGCGCGTCGGGTGCCACGCACCCTCCGCTAGAACCTCTTGTTGCATGATATTCATAAAAGAATATTATTATGGAAAATCTCTTTCTTATAAAGAGCTTCCATTTCTTTACCACTTTCCATGTGGGATGGATTTCATTTCCTTATTTATACCTTAGTGGAATGCTTCCACTTTCTTACACCTTCCAATGTGGGATGAAATTTCTTTCATGTAAGTAAACTTTAACTTAGGAAATATTTTTATTTCCTTATTTTTCTTATAATTCCTTATTTATTATTTTCTCATTACTTATCTTGAGATTATTTTTGATCCCTCGACTTTCCTAAGTTGTCAAATTTAGATAAAAATTTTGGGGATGTTACACTAGTTACGGTAGGTACGGGTCAGGTCGGGTCCGGTTCTGAGTACGATTTCTGAGGAACCGAAACATGATTCGTACCCACAAGTCGAGTCGGTAGAAACTTGGTTTTTTGCCTCTCTCTACTTGAAAGTAGAGGTACAAGTAACAGTTAACTGGTTCTAGAATATCGGTTACAAATAGAAATTGTTTTTTGGTCAGAAGGTCAAAGCTAGACATTCTCAATAACTTGTTATGGTTTCTGGTTTTGGTAGATAAAATATTTAGCCTATGTAACCAGTTAACCGATAATAATTTATTAAAACTATCGTTATTAACACTATCCTTATTAGCATATGTTCGGTTAATCGAGTCCTATATGAAAATGGCTAATTATCCGTTCATATTGGTTTGTAATCGCTTTCTCCTATACCAATTAATAACGTTCATATCGGTTTGTAACCGATTCCTCCTATCCCGTTAATAACGTGTTTCAATTTCGAGTTTGTTTCGGTTAGGATTTGCACCTTTACTTGTATAAATCTTAACTAAGGTCATTTCGTGTTAATACAAAATTATAATATCTTAAAACATATATATAAACGAAATCTTTAAAAGCTCTCTAGTTGCTCCTCACATCTTTTTCAAACCAGCAGATTGTTTTATTTGTAAATTGGGATTTCTCATTTATTTGACTCAAATTCACAGGTATGTGTCTCACCAAACTCAGTATTTTAATTTTATTTTTTTATAAGGAAGTTAATAATATACTTATGGTTTGATGATGAAAATTAATATTGTTCAAACAAAATTTAGGATGGTATGCACATACTTCTAGCGATAATAGTATAATACTACACCATGCTTTGCCAACAGATCTTGTGTATTTACCCTTGTATTCTGTTAGTGATCAATATCTACCATGTAGCGCTTGCTAACCATCAAGAACTTTGTGTGTATGATTGCAGTGACCCATGATCGCTGATAATAGTAACCGGTCCCACGTGTTTTCTCCTTTGTTTTTGAATTGAGTTTTCGACTATTAACTTTCGCATTAGAGATTTGCCCTTTGAGAGTACTTATGACTAATGGTGTCCTCATGAGACTCTGTCTTTTGCCAGAGTTAAAATGAAGAGACATTCATAAACAAACAAATTTAAAGACACATAAACAGACGTAAATGAACACATTATCAAATGTTCACCAACACAATTGAACGAACATGGGCTCTGTTCATGTTAGTTCATTTAATTAATCTAATGAAACTCTTTGTTTGTGCCCATACATTTAGTAAACGAAAGAATATAAATGAACTGCTCGCCGAATAATTCGTGAACATTCAATTCGTTTGCATTTCTACATGCCACAGACCGCAACGTTCATCTCTCCCGGCCATGCAACGCCGATCTTTCTTCCACGTCTACGTCCATAGGCTTAAAAAACCCATTGGCGATGGTTTTACAATTCTACATTGCATAATCATTTTCAATTTGTTCTTATGAATCCATATTCAAACCCTTTCTTTGATAAGAACAGCAACAATAAACATACATTTAGTTATTAACTACCTCATCATGGCATCATCATGACATCACCATATAGAAATGTAGATCCCACTTTCATATCTTATCCTCCAATACGACACTCAAATGTATTAGTCCCACTTATGCTTTTATAAATTATATAGAAATTAATGTATCACATATAAATTTTGATTATTTAGATAATAATTAAAAATATATTTTTTAACTTACTTAAAAGTGTCATAATAATATTTGATTATAATGTAATAAATCTTAAAACTTACACTTTATAACTACAATAACTAAAATCATAAAAAAATCACAACGTTTGGCTTGAAACATTGTTGTTAAACGGAATATACTTCATATCTCATTAAAAATGATTACAATAAAATGGCAAGCAAACGGGCAACAAGCTGCACCGCCACCCCTTTTGAATAGCAAATTAAATCCTACTAAAAATGAAACTTTGGGACTTAGGAGCGGAACACATACCATAAACGACACGCTAAACCTTCCTCAAAAAATTCCCAGCCTCCGGCGTCAAAATACCAAATGTATCAAAAGCAAGTGGGAGAAACACATGTTGATTTTTTAAATAAGTTTTCTCATGTTTAACAACTTTGCTTGATTCAGCCTTCGACGCAGCCTGACCCACAACAAACACACGGTCTCTGAGCTCAACAAGAGAAGACACTCCTGTAAGGTTCACACAAACGTGTTTCCCCTGCCCAACTAAACACATTTATATCAAACAACTGGAAAGTGGGAACCAGACCTCTTTGGTTCAGAAGTCCAAAATATGATAACTTTATTTTATCCAATTAGTAAATCAATAAAGCCATCACAAAACTCGATCTAATTTCAAATACTGATTTCTAAGTTCTCTCAAAGTTTTAAAATATCATCTGGTTTTGTAGGGTCGCCTTGAAGACTAATGTCGCTATTTACATAAGAGTATGCATTTGGATATAGATTCATGATCTATCAATGGTCAAAAAAATTCTGACTTATATCACTTAAATATTATTATTTTAAAATACACACGCTATTCATCTTAAGATATTGCGAAAGTTTTAGCATAAAATAAATTTTATTCCGACTGTTTTTAAAGCTTTTTTCTATGAAAATCTTTTAAATATGGTTAAATATCAAGTGTAGAATTTAAGCGTGTGAAACTGTGAATAGTAAGGTGTTTTGTAATTTGTAAGTTGTAACTTTGCAACTTGTTAAGTGTGAAAGTAGGCCCATTGGCTAGGCTGCAACTATTTTTCTTAGTGGGCCAAAAGCATTAACTACTAAGTAGGCAAGTGCTAATTCGAGAAAAATCTAACTATTACAATATCCAACTTCTGGATATATATAATACGCACTTAGAGCCTTTGACTAAACGTAGTCAAAACTAAGTTTTTTTTAGACATTTTGCATCATGTGGTGTCCAGTCACTATTTCAACATTTTACAAAAAAAAAGGTGTAGCTAAAATTCTCCATCAATCATTACACAATTATTACTTTCTAATTGTTTTTTCATATCTATACTATATATAATACACCAAACAAGGGCAAATTAAGACACTCATTTTTAAGTAATTTACAACACTTAAAGCATGAGGTACATGTGTTAGTAAGGGTAAACATGTCTTTTAAACACAATCATTCAACTTACAAGTTGGTCCTTCATCTTTAACAATTATGTTTTTAATTTAACTTGTAAACTAACTTCTCACTTATGATTTTTAAACGACTATAGCTTTTTCATATGTTAATATTTTTATAAACAAATCGCACCATAAAAACGAGCATTTTATTCTCTTTAATTTGGATATGATATTGTAATTTTTATTCATTTTAAATAAACTTGTGAGTCCAACCGTTAATATTGATTTTTTGTCGTCCAAAACCAAACTCAACCTTTGAAAGTTGAAACCGAATCGTTACTAACGGCCTGGTTCTAGTTTGGTTTCACAGTTTAAACTTTAATAATAAATTTAGTTTAAAATAATTAATAATTTAAATGTACCATCAATTTTAACTAAAAATCAACAAAATATGATACTTGAGATAATCATAAATAAAAAATGATAATTTTATCCACATAAATGATAAATATTAATGGAAGATCTAGGACGTGGAATAATAACAACAAATGTTACAAAATGAATCATATTGTAATTAGGTTAATTTACACTCTTTTCTGGTTTCATATGGCTGGTTGCCGATATAAACCGTGAACCAACCGTTCACTACGTTTTGAAAATTTTGAAACCGACAAACAAACCGACAGTAAAAAAGAAAAAGGAAAAAGAAGTCAAACCAATGATCGATTTAAACGATTTCAAGGTTTTAACCGAACCATAAACACTTATATTTGTATGTGATTAACAGGTTCAAACACCCGATATATCGCGCGAGCACCTGTTTAGTAAATATAAATACATCAAAAGGAAAAAAAATATGATTGGTTGGAAGATAATGAAGAAAACGTGTTGTACGTAACTTTCACTCTCAAAATCCATAGTTGGCCACTACGGATTGTTTTACGGTAAAAAATTAAAACACCTTAACGAAATAAGTTAATAAAAAACAATTTTTAATAAAATAATCTGTAAATTTACTTAAATAATGTCGTTGGAGCATTTTATTGCTGTTAATAAAAGAATTGCATATCAAATATTTGAACATTTTGCCCTAGCTGTTATACGGCCACTTATATCACCTTTTCTATTTCTTTTTATATCTATTCATAGACGGCTCAACCGTTTGAAGGCTTTAAAGAAGTAAAAGTCCGAGGCATTTTTAAACATTTTTCTTTCTTACAATTCTAACACCAAGAAACTTAAACTTTGATTCTGGTTCTAAAATTCGGACGCTGAAACAACCATACACCATTTTTGTAGCAAAATAATGTCTAAAGCTCCTAAAGCGCAACATATGTCACATTCTGGTGAGTTTAGCATTAATATACTTTGTAAAAAAGAGTAAAAATGACTATACATGTGTTGTTTGTATAAAATGCATGATTATGTGCAAGTATGATTATGAAAATAAGTTACATAATTATCATATAACTTGTGTAATCATTTATATAAGTAGCATAACTAAGTGCGTGCATAACTATCAATATAGGTTGCATAATTTTCATATGAGTTACATAATTATCGCAAGCGTATATCCATATGCCGTGTTCTCATGCCTTTCTATCACTTGTATGATAACTTCAATTTCTTCAGTAACTCACCCATATGAAATAAATGTGTTTGCCTGGTCAATGAGAATGAAATAACTTATTCCAAAAATATATTATTCCCTCTAAACACACCTAAATCATTCCTCCACTCTCTTGTTTTTTATTCCATTTCCTCCTTCACTACTATCATCAGTCACCATCACCAACACCTCCACCTCCAGCCTCCACTGCCACCACAACATTTGTATGTCATTCGTACGTCTTTTCATATATCAAACAACGCAAAAATAAAGATTCATTCTATTCTCACGTGGTAATCAAACTGACAAATATAATGATAATGAATCTTTAATTCCTTGTCTATTTCATTACATTCACAGGTCTATTCAATTACCTAATACTAAATAAACCCTTGCTACAATGAAGTTTTCTTGTTGTAAATTGAACTATATTCAAATATGAGCTCCCTTTCTTAATAAGTGATTCGAATGACAATACATTAGCACCACATTTGGAAAGGGTCTCCATCAAAGGGATATTACCCTCTCCAACTTTGCTTTTAGTCATGGAGGAAGCACTTCTAATTTCTGTTTTGAAACGTCATGATAACATCATCAATATGGATAAACATACGTTGTTATTGACTACCCCCTCGTGAGATCATCAACCCATAACGCTTTCAAATCTCTAATCCTCCAATACTTTGCTGAATTTGTTAGTACAATAAGTTATTCATACATTATATTTAAAAAATATTGTATCATCTGTTAATTGTTTTCATAAGATTATGATGATCTAATTAAGAAAATAAGAAATTAATATGTACTGGAATTTTAATAATGACTCCAACTCTCAAAATTTTTATTTTTTTTTAAATATCAAACTTTTTTTTATTGAGACTTTAAAACCATAAAAGTTACAAATTTGTATCTATTTCAAACTAAACAACTTTAAAAATGTTATAACTTATTCACAAATATTGACATGAAGCAATGTTGTTAAACCTAAATTATACCAACCAATCGAATCATGAATCGGATCAGTCGCCAGTTAGGTTCTCATCAGTTGAGCCACTAATGGTTCAACCGTTCAATAAATTAAACTTCTTTTCTTTAGAAACGCATGACATAAAAAATCATTTTATAAAAGGAGATATATCATGAGATCTTTTATTTTTGCAACAGATAATGTTTTAAATTTTAAATTAAACCTTAGAAATAAAGCTTGGCACACGTGAGGGTGATAGTGTGACAAACTATCATAATTCATAACTATGAGCTTACATTAGAGATTTGTATTATAATATAATGATCTGTTTAGATCCATAATGATGATAATAACTATACAATTTAATACTTTAAATTATTTCCATCTATGCTTCAACTTAGTTATAATATATTTTATTTTATTTTTTTAAATATTTTTAACTATTTCATTGCAACAATGGGTAGACCCAGATAGTTTTATCAAAAGAGTTAATTTCTCTTAGCTACCTATTGCTATGTATTCAAAGGGGTCGTTCGAGTTTTTCACTATAACATTATTAGTTTTTATTTTTTTACAAGTAACGACCGACCTCCAAACCACAAGGGTTTCATTACTTAGTATGTTATCCGATTGTCAAACATGCTCAATCACTAAACAAGTATAGACGCATTAGACTTATACTTTGTCTTCCTAGTTTTTGTTGCAACTAATTTAACATCTATTTGTATCTTCAAGTTTTTGTTGCAACTAATTGAGACATCTACTCCAAGTTTTTGATGCAACTAAAGTATAATGTTGTAGCAACTTTTATAGAGTTTTTTCACAAAATGTTTTTTTTTATTTGTTATGTTCCTTCCTTTAATTTGTCAGATAAATAATATTCTTACGGTTCTTACTAATGATACCCGCCTTCAATTGCCTGAGATTAAGGACATATAATAAAAATGACAAGAAGCTGGCCTTTTGCATCAGTCGTCGCCTAATGGTACCCGCATTCACTGGTCTGAGATTAAGGCGACTAAGGCGTTGCCCGTTTGATTTTTGTGGGTGCCAATTGTATAAATGTTATTTGTTTATCTTCTAATTTAATTTTTATTAGTTCAATCACTTAAACAAAATATGCTAAAATGATGCGTACATCGAGCCTTATTTCTTTTTAGTTTAACTTATAGTGCTTGAATCACTTGTACACGATGAGTTAAAATAATTTGTATATCATATTTATTTTTCTTATCATAAACAATTTTATATATACAAAACTAAATAATAGAGTATGGAATAAGAGCATTCTCATCAACCCCCTTATTTTAGGTGAGTGATGTTTTTATAATTTAACTAGTTTGAGGCCCGTATATTACACGAGTAATTGTTGAAAAATTTAAACTTTGACCATTAAGTGAAATACATTCAAGAAATTGATTATATATTGTTAATACAATTACAATTAAATTAAAATTACATAAATTACATAATTAAGATTACACAAATATGTTACAAATAGGTAAAAACTTCCTTTTACACTACATTTGTGATTGTATTAGCAGATATACATTGTTTATCAAAAATCAAAATCTTTAGTCTATTTCTGCTTGTAGCTATTAATAAAGTAACATAAATGGCTGCTTATAACTCTTGATATAGCCATATATAATTGTCCGTGTGACAAAAAAGGTTCTCAAAGTACATACCAACTCTAGATAAATTATAATATATATCTATGATACTAATAAAAAATATATATTCATACACATAAAATATCATGTCATTTGATAACATCTGCTCATGTTTATAAAAAAACATGATTATCTCAAAAACCATATACCTGAACTTCGATGATATAATCATTATTAGAATCATTACGATTTGAAATTGATTGATCATGATAAATTTGTTGTTATCAATATTCTGTGTATGACAAATGTTTTAATTAACTTTTTATTTTACAATTAAAAATGTATAATCAAGCAAAATAAAAACCGAAAATTTAAATATAACAAAATGATTTGTTTGTTTCATATGAATGTAATTGTCAGGAAAATAAAAAAATACACACTAACATTAAAACCATGTTCAAATAATAGTGATTATTCTAAGTTAGAAAAATATTATAAGATTTAAAGTTGCATAAAGTGAATGTAGTGATTTTTATATATAATCGTTGAAAGTAGGGCCGTCACTTTTACCCGTAACATGAAACCCAACCCAAGAAACCCGTACCTGAACCAAAACTAACCTGACTCGAGAAACTCGAACCCAAGAAAATACTAACCAGAACCTGAACCGAAGTAATTCGGGTTGGTTCTTGGGTCCGAATTCTAGGTTTCGGGTCAACCTGAAAACTTTTAGTTTTAAAATCATATGTATTTTTAGGTATTAAAAGATAAGCCTTAGCCGCTGACGTTATTAGGATTTAGTCCAAGTTAATTGTTCTCATTCCACATATTATGAATCGAATGTTTATTGTTTATTATTTTTTAATATAAACCATAATAAACACTAATGACTAATCGTCAATTGTCAATCCATATGGAGAATATTTATTATATGTAGTAACGATTTAGTTGGAATAAACCTATAATTTTAATGTCATATATTGAAATGACTTAAAAGATAAGGACTATATATGAAAATTGGTTGAAAAAAAGTGAGGAGGGCTATGGTATTGACAAATGACAAAAGTGGTAAGCTTTTATTAGAAGAGATAGATTATTGGTTTAAGGTGTTGTGATTGAAAAGTTTTTACATTTTAGAAAATATAATGATTTTTCTGTATATTTGAAAATATATTATTCACACCCTATGATTTTTTTAATATATTTCAAAAGTGGTTTTGAGTGAAGGAAAGATAAATTGTAATGATAAGTTATAAAAAATTATTATTTAATTGAAATGACATAAAAAGTGTAATGATTTTTAGTGTAATTTTAGATTTAGAGATAGATGGTTGGATGTGAATGCTCTAAGAGGTTAAAAGTTTAGAAAGTTATTTTACAAATGACAAAAAAAATTGGTGTGAGAAATTATAATTAATTGACACATGTCAATTGTTAATCAAATGAAAAATGATATAAAAATAATAATACATATTTTATCTCGTCACATGCAAGTCATATGTCGATTCCCTAATTATTTTAAAATGTCTATAACCTTTTCATATGATATTTTTTTTAAAAAAAATCACCATAATAACATTTTTTATCTATAATATGAGTTGACTTTGTTATATAAAAATTAGGTAATTGTGTTTTTTTATTTGTTATTGTGCATTTTTACTTGTCATTATGTTTTTTCGCCATTGTGGCTTTAAAATCATCATTGTGTTTTTTAAATATTAATAACAACGTGTAATAAGAATATGTAAATATAATGACAAAATAACAAAAATGATCTAATACATATTACATAATAACTTGAAACGTAAAACACAATGGTGAATACATATAACACGATGATCTGAAACGTAAAATACAATGGTGAATACATATAACGCAATGACATGAACATAGTACACAATCAACGTAATACTCTTTTTCTCAAATTAAATGAATTCACATGTCAATCCTGGAAAAAAAAAGACAATAACATATTATACAATGACTAAAACACAATGATAAGTAGAAAGACAAATGATGAGTACAAAGACGCAATGACGAACAAAAAAGATACATTGACGTAAGTTTTTTAATTTAATTTTTATCTTTAATATGAATATTAACTGGAAACCAGAATGACTAAAATGTATAACACAATACATAAAAAACTCAATTAAAAAACCAATGAACAAACAATAACACGATATATAATACCCACTATTTTTTATATAATAATATGATACTCATATTAAAGATATAAAACATTTGTTATTATAGTGATTTTAAAAAAAATGTTATTTGAAAAAGTTATGAACGTTTTAGAATAATTGGATAATTGACCTATTCTTTGATTGCGAAGTGAGACCCTCAACAAAAGTGGGATATTACATTTATACCATACCCATCAGATTTTTCCTCTTAAATTGATCTCCATCATTCAAGTACAAAATCAACGGATTATATTTGTTCTCACATTTCTCATTTTTATTGTGCTTTGTATTTTAATCTTATCCTAAAAGTTCAATTCTCTAGAGTGCAACATTTATTCACTAAAAAATAAAAAATAACCCTAAATAAAATAACCCAAATATGTAATGTTTGTAGCATAAAAGTATAACTTTAACATTTTTTTTAAAACTTTCATACCACACTTTTTATGTATTTGTTGTTGCACTTTATTTTAAATTTTTAAAAATTATTTGATTTTGATATAAAAGTAATATGATTATAAAAAGTAATGTAAAAAGTGATGAAAATGCGAAAATAAAGATTTGAAAAAATGTTGTTGGTATGAAATAAAAAATGATTGTTTCAATAAAATTAATGAAAATCTGATACGTAAAGTGTTACAACACATTCATGGTTGTTTCTAAAAAGATTTTTTTTAAAGTAATTGATTTTGATCAAATCTTTTGTTTGGCCTAAAATTTTCAAGCTCAAATTGTAAAACCAAAAAAATTCGAAACTGATAATTTTTCAAAAAATCAAAAACCGAATTTTTGATTTTCAGATTTGTTGTTAAAACTAAGCCAAACTGACCCATGCACACTCCTAGCTATTAAGTCACTTATTATTAAATCACACATTAATTTTAAAAAATTTATATTTTTTTACAGGGTCTTGATCCTAGAACTACTGCGAGTATGTTTACGGATGCAAAGTGTGTTGGTGAGAAGAATATTAAAGGGGAAGATTGCTTTATTCTTAAAATATCCGCGGACCCTGAAACATTAAAGGCGCGAAGTGAAGGCCCGGCTGAGATAATAAGACATGTTTTGTTTGGCTACTTTAGTCAAAAAACAGGACTCATAGTTCACATGGAGGATTCACATTTAACCCACATTCAAACTATTGGTGGCGAAGCTGTATACTGGGAGACCACATTTAATTCTAGTATGGACGATTATAGATCCGTTGACGGTGTAATGATAGCCCACTCGGGTCATTCTGTGGTCACTCTATTTAGATTTGGTGAGAGGGCTATGAACCACACCAAGACAAGGATGGAAGAGGTGTGGTCCATTGAAGAGGTTGCGTTTAATGTTCCCGGGTTGTCAATTGACTGTTTTATCCCTCCGGCTGATTTGAAGTCTGCGTCGTTTAGTGAAACTTCGGATCTACTAGAGGATGGAAGAGGGCAGTCGGGGCTTATTGTTGCTGGTCATCGAGCGAAAGTTGCAGCCCTGGTTTAATGACAATTGTTTATATATGGTTATCAACTGATTAACTGACAGTTTAGTAGTTATGAAGAAGCAAGGTTATTTTTAGTTTTTACAATTTGGGGTTTACCGAGCGTGAATGTTTTACCAACTCTGGCCAATGGTTGGCGGAAGCTCGGTTTTTGTCTTCTTAAGTTGAATGGAGGTTTATTTTTAGTTTGCCTTCCATAGTTTGATAAGAGTATTGAAGGTATATACCATGAGTCCATGACATTCTAAATAATTGGTGTCATGTTTGTTTATAGTATTGTTTTACTTTGGTTTGTTTAGTATTGTTTTCCTTTGGTGTTGTTTAACATAGAAGGTGGTTTTTCTGATCTTTTGTATTTATGTTTTACCCATTGGTAACCAAAATCTTACCAATGTAGATTTACAGTTTACTCTAAAATTTATATTATAAACCAAAACAAATGTGTCAGTTAGGGCTGTTTATGGTCTGGTTTAGTCTGCTTTAATAACAATTATTGATTAAACTGCTAACTAAATATTGTTAAAAAGACACATCAAATATGTTGTTTTAATGGTTTAAGCCATTGATATATTTTAATTGTTATGTTTTAAAATTTTTAAAAAGAAAAACGTGATTTATAATTACAATATGCAAATACATCATTGCATAATCTAAAAATAAAAAATAATTAAATATACCAATTTAAACAGACACTTAAGTTTACACGACCGGTTCTCAGTTTTAAACCGTAACCCAACCATCGATAAATTAAAACAAACCGTATAACCTTTAGACACCCCTAAAGTCGTTATGTTTTTTTGTTGTCTCAATAAGATTCTTCTTTGTCTTTTACTTTTGTAAAAGTAGATTGGGTACCTTAAGATATCGGGTTATGAGGATATGAAACTTTATGATTTAGCTTTATTAAAAATGTTCCACTACAGCAAGTGTGACTGTGTGAGTGAGTGGCTTGAAGCAAAGCGTGTTGGAGAAATATGATGACGACATGGCCACGGGGTTAAAGTGATTCATTCTTTATATACATATATACAGCTGTAAATGCATGTAAAATAAACAAATCCATGTGACCTTAAAAACAGTAAATTATTAAATTTGAGGGTCTGGTCTAAATTTTATATTTAGTCTTATTAGAGTTTTATTTTTTAATAGCGTTTGGTAGTCATAAATTGGATGCGACTTAATTGGAGAGCACTCATTTTACTAGTGAGATGTAGGAGCTCAAACCTAACTATCACTAATTTATATGGGAGATATGAGGGATGACCATGGCTTGCCAGAGTTCGAGTCCTGATCTCACCCGGTTTTACCGGCTCCTCAATGTCGTGCCGTTTGGCGGGCGTGGGGGTCGGGTTATCCGAGGAATCCCTTAATAGGTGGACCGCTATGGGTTTCGTCCGTCCGGACTAGTGGCGCTGGCTCGGGCTACCTTTAGCCAATGGGAGCTGCGTACCGAGTACCCGGTGTTACTTAGTTGGTCGTTCAAAAAAAATAACGTTTGGTAGTTATCCCAATATGCAAGTAAGCCTTTTCAAGATGATAAATCAAGCATCAATACTTATTTTGACATTCTAGATCTAATTCATCAATGAACACTATAAAAAAAAAAACTCATTACTATAGAAAAAGTACTCCATCAAGCCATGTTTCAAACATGAGACCATAAGATTCCAATTATTAACCATCACACTAAAGTTGTTAGATTAGAAGACCAATTGTGTCTGAAGAGGTATGTACCCGCCTCAACATCGAGCGGGGCGGGTCAACCCATAAGATATATACAAGACATTAGAAATCAAAGATATTATCAAAGCACAAAGCCAAAACTTATGCTCAAGCATCACATGCTTGCACATATCACATATGCTCAAGCATCACATGTGCTCATGCATCACATATGCTTGCGCGTATCACATGCTCACGCATCATATATGCTTATGCATATCACATCGTGCGTGGCGCATCCGCGCGCGGCGCATATCACATGCTCGCGCATCATACATGCCCACCCATATCACAGTTGCGCATGGCGCAGCTGCGCGTGGGGCATCCGCGCGTGACGCGTATTACATGCTTGTGCGTATCACATCTGCGCATGAAATATCTGCGCGTAAGAATAAAGAGAAGACCTCGCGCATCCTCAGGATGGGCGCATATCACACGTGCACATAATCAACCTCGTCCTTATCCAAATCAGGATTAGGGCAACCTTGATTGTGCACGTCAGACAACCTTCCAGAAGGCATCTTTTTAAGGAACAAGGATATGCTGATGTTGACAGCTGCTAAATGAAAGGTGGACAGCTCAGCATGACTCATGGGTTACCACGTGATTATAACCAATGAAAAAGCACCAGGTGTCTCCGAGGACACGTGGCGCAAATCGATTGGAGGAGGCCAACAAAACCCTAATCTGGTCTCAGCTCAATCAGTGGAAACCCTAGCACTATAAATACATCATAACGTACACAGTTACAGAGACATTGATTCACATTGAAGCATATTCAATCACATAATCATACAGAGTAACATACAGTATTCAGCTATTAAGCAATACTCTCCAAATTCCCTTACTCTCACATTATCATCTTCTCCTACATATACTTATTCTCACGCCGGAGGGTTACCCCAAAGAGGACCCCTCTGTCCCTTTCTGAGGGGTAAGTAACGGCGCTGTTCATTTTGTAGGTGGAAGAACACAGATCCAGAAGAACCATCGGTGAAATAGTATAATCACACCCGAGGAAAGTAGATCTGCTACCAGTGAGTAGATCCACGTTTCTTCATTGGCGCCATCCACTGTTACATCGGCAATCAGATCTCATCAGATCTACATAAAAAAAAATCAATCACCATGGTTTCTGGCGTTCGTAACGTTGATCAAGCTCTGGAGGATATTGAACGTGAGGGTGTTAACGACGGACAGCAGGTTCTGAGGGTTCCGCGCGATTCTACGCGTACCACCAGTAACCGTCCCTTCGTCACAACCCCTCACGGCCAGACTGAAACTCCTCCAGACGATCTCACGTTACAAAATCTTGCCGGCGCGAAACAGAAAGGACCAATGGGTCCAGAAGAAGAAACAAATGATCTGAATGAATGGCTCATAAACGAGCAGCGGCGTCTGATGGAAAAGTACAATGAAATGGTCAAACAGAAAAAGCTAGCCGACCAAACACAAAGGCAAGCGTTTGATAAGCAGACTACAAAAAGGCCGCGCGCGCCGGAAGAAGGAAATTCTGTTCACACTGCACACACTGAGTTCAGTAATGAAGAAGTGCATAGCATGAGGAAGACGCGGGATACACATGCAGGAGGCTCACAGCTCCGCGCGCCTGTGAACATGGCGCCTGGAGCCAGAGCCGATCTGGATCTGCACATGCCGTACAGCCCACCAGTCAGAGGGCAAGTGGACGTAACCACACCCTACAGACCAGCCATCTTGGTGAAACACTCAAAGTTCACTGCGCGCATCGCGCAGGCTCCCATCCAGCACAAGACCAAGATGCCAAGTGGTTTGGGTAAATATGACGGCACGACAGATCCAGACGATTTCTTGCAAGGTTTTTACAACACGGGAAACCTAGAGAGCTGGACGATGCCAACATGGTGTCATATGTTTGCTCGCTGCCTAACGGGCGCGGCGCGGGTATGGTTCGAGAGCTTGCCGACTGGGCAAATTGATGGGTTCGAGGAACTATTAGAAAAGTTCCAAGCCCACTTCGTACAGCAGCACAGGCACACGCGCGATCCTGATGACATCATGCACTGCGTACGCAGGAATGATGAAACGATTGAAGATTACATCACTCGGTTCAATCAGGAGTCTCTGGCAATCGGAGGTATAACCGAGCAACTCCTGCGCATGGCCTTTATACAAGGCGCGCGCAGTGATCAACTACGACGAGCTCTCGTAAGCAAAGATGGCATGCCCACCACGTGGGCCAAGTTAATGGAGGCATCGCGAGTTTTCGCGAGAAATGAAAAACAGATTGCCCAAGATAGGGCAAGAGAAAGAGCGCATCAGGCTGAATCACCGCGCAGCAAAGAGAAGAGGGCCAAACAGAACTGTGTATGGTCCAGGTTGCAGCCAACAAGTTCTTATTCCGCAGAAAAGCAAGCGCAACCAAGCTCACCCCAGCCCCAAAAAGATGTTCGTAATCGCGGGGAGGGTGACAAGAGGGAGGGCGGCAGAGATCCAAGCAGACCTCTGCCAAGAATATGGACTCCCCTCACTAAAACACCTTCACAGGTGTTAAGTACTGAGAATGTCCAATTCAAGCCCCCCAAGCAACTACACTACAAGGGACCGCAAAACAGTGGCAAATATTGTGAATTTCACAGGTCCCCGGGCCACAACACCGACGCATGCCATCATTTAAAGGATGCGATCGAGAAGGATGTAAAATCAGGCAGGCTGGCTCACTTGGTGAAAAACCAAAGAATAGAAGATGAGCAACCGGAAGGAGCCTCTGCCAGCAAGAAATACAAAAGAATCTGTGTGGCTGAGGGGGGACGACAAGGGCAGACGTCAAAAAAGAGAAGCGCGCAAATCCACGGAGATTGGCGCGAGCAGCAAGTCATCTTCCCAAGAATCAGGGGAGGCCCTTCAATCAGCAGTCCTCTCGTCATCACCACACACATTGCTCATTACGAAGTGTCAAAAGTCCTGGTGGACACTGGAAGCGAATCTGACATTATGTATGAGCAATGTTTCAGAAAGTTAGACCCGGCAGACCAAGCGCGGCTCGAAATTGTGAACGCACCAATCTGTGGTGTTTCAAATGAAATCATCCATCCCCTAGGCCAGATTCAGTTTGAACTAACTATGGGGGATGATGAGCACAAGCGAGCCGAAGTTGTCAACTTCTTGGTCTTGCCCACCACGTCATGCCACAATATGATCCTGGGTAGGGGAACGATTGCCCAATTTAATGCTGTACCTTCGCCAGCGCACGGCGCATTGGGGTTCCCTACACCAACAGGCGTAACATTTGTTTACCGCGATCATTTGTGCGCAGTGACAAGTACGCCGCGGGAAGGGAGAATGAAACTTCCAATGGCGGACAATGCGCCAGAGAAGTGGATTTTAAACCCAAAATTCCCAGAGCAAACGGTCACAATTGGCGCTACCATTTCAGACGAAACTAGATTGAGAATGAAAAGGTTGCTCACAAAATACACGTCGGTTTTCGCGTGGCAACACTCCGATATGACTGGGGTCCCGCGAGACTTGGCGCAACATTCTCTTAACACGTTCAAGTCGGTGGAGCCAATTGCTCAGAAAAAGAGAATCATGGGGGATGAAAAGGCGAAGGCCATGAATGAGCAAGTTGAGGACCTGTTGCGCGCAAACATCATCCGCCCGATCCGATACCAGACGTGGGTAGCCAATCCTGTGATGGTAAAGAAAAGCAACGGGTCATGGAGGATGTGTATTGACTTCAAGGACCTCAACAAAGCATGTCCGAAAGACTGTTACCCCCTCCCAAACATCGACGCAACAGTGGACTCCGTGGCGCCATTCAAGCTCAAATGTTTCCTGGATGCCTACAAAGGCTATCACCAGATTCAAATGGCACCACAAGACGAAGACAAGACTGCCTTCAGAACCGACAAGGGTGTTTTTTGTTACACAAAAATGCCCTTTGGTTTAAAGAATGCGGGCGCAACCTATCAGAGACTTATGGATTCGGTTTTCAGTGAACAAATCGGAAGAAATCTAGAAGTCTACGTTGATGATTTGGTGATCAAGAGCAGGGAGGAGAGACAAATGCTCAAAGACATCGAGGAAACTCTTCAGCGCCTAACGGAAGTTAACATGAAGCTCAACCCGAGCAAATGTACTTTCGGCGCGGAAGAGGGGAAATTTCTTGGTGTAATGGTCACTAAGGATGATTTCAAGGTGAACCCTGAAAAGGTGGAAGCCATCCTTGACATGCCTTCACCATCCACCATGAAAGAGGTTCAGAAGCTGAATGGTAGATTGGTGTCAATCAACAGGTTCCTAGCGAACCACGCCAGCAAATCTACTCCATTCGTTAACACTTTGAGGAACTGCTTGAAGAAGAGCCAATTCAAGTGGACGCCTGAGGCTGAGCAAGCTTTCAGTGAGATAAAAGAATGTCTCATAAAGCTGCCCGCGCTAACAGCTCCACTTCCTGGCGAAACCCTTACATTGTACCTGTCAGCTGGAGACCGCGCCATCGGCGCAGTATTATTGGTGGATCGCAAGGGGATCCAAACGCCAATATACTATGTGAGTCGGGTGCTGACAGACCCTGAGACGCGCTATTCCATCATGGAAAAGTTAGTTTTGTCACTAACACACGCGTCGCGCAAGCTCCATAGATACTTCAATGGTCATCCTATTGAAGTTCTGACTGGTTACAATATCCAGCAAGTCTTGCGACGCCCCGCGCTCTCCGGAAGGCTGACAAAGTGGGCGCTGGAATTAGGTGAACACACGATCACCTATAAGCCCCGTCCAGCAATAAAGGGTCAAGTTTTAGCGGATTTCATCACGGAAATCCCAGAGGGAAAGATTGAAGAAGCTCAGCGCGAGGTAGACCCTCCGCGAGCAAATGATGAAGAAGATGTTTGGAGGCTATTCACTGATGGAGCCTCCAACAGCGAAGGGTCCGGCGCAGGCCTCAAACTGGTGGACCCTGATAATCATGAATATACTTATGCTATTAGGTTGGACTTCAAGAGTACCAACAATGAGGCTGAGTATGAAGCCCTGCTGGCTGGTCTGCGCATTGCGCGCAAGTTTGGAGTTAAAAGGCTAGAGGCCCATGTTGATTCTTACTTGGTAGCTGCTCAGGTCAACGGCCTTTATGACGCCAAGGAGAACACAATGCCTCTATATCTAGAGCAGGCAAAAAAGCTCGTTGAGCAGTTTGACTTCTTCAAAATCATACACATCTCGCGCAGCGAAAACAAGTCCGCTGACGCGTTGAGTAAGATGGCATCAACTAATTTTGATCACTTTGGCAAAGATGTCAGGGTGGAAGTGATGAGCAACCCGTCAGTGCAAACGCAATCTGTCCTTGTAATTCATACAACCCCTTCATCCTGGATAACTCCAATAATGGAATTCCTGAAGGAGGGGAAGTTACCGGACGATCGCGCACAAGCGAGAAAGATAAGACACAAGGCGCAGAACTATGAAATACTTGATGGTACATTATATCGACGCTCTTATCTTGGACCGCTCATGAAATGCCTGGATGCTGAAGAAGCAAGCTATGTGATTAGGGAGATTCACGAAGGAATATGCGGAATACATGCTGGCCCGCGCATGGTGGTTGCCAAGGCAATGAGCTCAGGCTACTATTGGCCAGGCATGTACTTGGATGCGCTAAAAGAAATCCAAAAATGCAAGGCATGTCAGAGCTACGCGCCAAACACCATGCGGCCAAAAAACAACTTGATTCCAGTAACCTCCGCATGGCCTTTCCACAAATGGGCCATTGATATTGTGGGGCCCCTGCCGCAAGCGCAAGGGCGAGTGAAATTTTTGGTAGTGGCGGTAGACTATTTCACAAAGTGGGTTGAGGCCAAGCCACTAGCAAAAATCACAGCTGAGGCGATGAAGCAATTTATCTGGAGCCACATCATTTGCCGTTTTGGCCTTCCTATGGAAATTGTGAGCGACAATGGCAAACAATTCACTGACAGGAAGATATCCAGCTGGCTCAAAGAATTGCACATCAACCAAATCTTCACTTCGGTCTACCACCCTCAGGGGAATGGCCAAGTGGAGCGCGCGAATCAAAGTTTGTTAAATGGGCTGAAGAAAAGGTTGGAGGGAGAATCCCATTCTTGGGTTGAAGAGTTACCAAATGTCCTGTGGGCGCACAGGACATTAAGCAAAACTAGCAATGGCGAATCCCCGTTCAGCCTAACCTATGGGACAGAGGCTATGATCCCAGCAGAAATTGGATGCCCATCCCATAGGGTACTCATGACGAGCAAGACTGATAACGAGCGCGAAAGAAGATTGGACCTCAACTTGCTTGAAGGGCGCAGAGAAGCGGCTATCATCAATGAAGCCAAATACAAGAAAAAGCTGGAAAAATATTATAATCAGCGCGTTAAAGAATGCCACTTCAAGAAAAATGATTTTGTCCTTCGAAACAATGAAGCTAGCCGCGCGATACCCCCAGGAAAAATGTCCCCCAATTGGGAGGGACCTTATCAAATTTCAGAAGAATTGGGGAAAGGCGCGTACACTTTAAAAGATTTGAATGGAAAAAAGATACCGCGCGCGTGGAACGCGGCACAGCTTAGAAAATGCTTCATGTAAAAATTCAAATATGTAATCAAGGCTTTTAAGCCATCATGAATGATGATTCGCGCTATCTTTCAATATTTGTTCTATTACCTTTGCATACATGTTTCACACTTCCTTTATTAATTTGGAGCAATATGACAACACTATATTGACTTCAAAACAAAATAAAACGAAGTAAAACATACATGCGCGAGCCTTAGCTCAAACGCGTTAACGAGTCTTAACTCTAAAACGTCAGGGCCTTAGCCCAAACCTACGAGCCTTAGCTCAAACACGTTAATGAGTCTTAACTCTAAAAACGTCAGGGCCTTAGCCCAAAACAAAGAGCCTTAGCTCAAAACACTCACAAACATCCATCTTACATCCCGCGCAGCCTGATCATAAAAATCCCTAAACACAACTAAGGAAAAGTACATGCCAAATCATAGTTGTTAAGGTCTCAGGTCGGGGTCGCGCGCGGAATCATAGTGGATATCTGAGTAACACATGCTGACATGTAATGGCTAAAATTCATAATTCCATATAAAAAACGCGCGACAACGACGCGCAAAAAAGGAATAGTGAAAAGTCATCGCGCGTGTCAGCATAAACAAGATACTGCGAAACCACTTACAAAATAGGACTATGGTTAAGTAAATAATTTCCTTACAACCTTGTTCTTATTTTAACGTGCAAGCATATCTTATATCTATACAAGGAAACATGAAAAGATGAATGGAAATGCGCAAGATGTGAAAAAGGGAAAACAAATTTCATTCCATAGCATTGAAATTTACAAGTGTGATGAGTTACAAATTACAAGTATAACAAAAAACAAAAAAAAAAGTTAGAAAGATGAAGGGCTTCTCAAGTCTCCACGTCGACGTCAGCCACTTCATCACCCTCATCATCTCCCGCAGCATCTGGTGCGGCCCGCTCCTCATCTCCAAACTGACCATAGTCAAGTTCTTCCTCCTCAATGGAGTCTTCTATCACGACGGTGTCAGGAGCAGATTCTTTCGCCGCGCCAGAGCCGTTGGCAGGGGCAACATCCCCCACGCCACCATCATCACTACCAGCCCTCTCGCATTCATCGAGCAACTTCTTTAGCGCGCCGAGGTCGGGCTGGTCAGCAAGCGCAGCTATCTGCAAATCATTAGAAAAGTGTTGAGTACAAAACACTTGGAAAATTAATCAAGAAAAACTCATTAAGGTCAAGGTACCTGCACAAGGATGGGGATGGGAGTATTCATATACTTCTCCCCCACCGCGGCCATGTCCGCGCAGGCCGCGTCGCTCTTGTAAGGGTAGTCGGATGGGTTCTTCTTCAACATGCCATATTCATACCCATCCGTAAACCCTTCAGCTCGACCCACCAAGCGCGCGGCAGCATTGCAGTCCATCACAAGGGCTTGAAACTCGGCAGAATATTTCATCGCCAAAGCGCAACGAGTCATGCCTTGTGACACCAGCCATTGGCGATCCTGCGCGAGGCCAGCAACAGACGTCTCGAGGGCAGGAACCTGGGAGTTTAATAACTCAACAGTTTCCTTGGTCTTTTTTAGCTCCTCTTTATCAGACGCTGCTGCCGCCAAAATTTTCTCTTTCTCCGCCTGCGCAGCATCAAGTGCTTCCTGGCTAGACGCTGCCGTCGCCAAGGCCTCATCTCTATCGGCCTGCGCGGCCGCCAACTCCTTCTTCAGGCGCGCAACCTCACTCTCCAGTGATGATTTCTCAGTGATACTCTGGACGATAGCTTGGTCACGCGCCTCCGCCTGCTGTTCCAAGACACGCACTCTCCGCGCGTACTTGGCACCTTCGGCCTCCGCCACCTGCTGCTTCTCCCGCGCAGCTTGGAGCTCATGCCCGCGCTTAATAAAGGCGGTGTTGGCACTTGCTCGGTTTTCGCTGAGCTCTGCCTGGAGTTTCTCAGCTCGCGCGCGAGCATCAGAAAGGTTCCAGGCGGCCACCTTAGCCTCTCGCTGGGCTTCCACAAGAGCATCGCGTACTTTAATATAATCACGACGAAGCTCCTGGGAGGCAGCAAAGAAAGCCGACCCAGCGAAAATATGGTCATTCAGCAAGTCCGCGCGGGTGCGCTCCTCCTGATACCTCCTTTCAGTAGGAGGCACGGCATGAGCCCAGAAGTCCTCGCATACGCCCATGGATTGGAAGGAACTGTCTTCATTAGTATTCCATCTCGGGCGATAAACGTGGTCACCTTCCTGCAAAACACAAGAAATGTTCTAAGTCATAAAACATACTTATATGGAGGTACGTGCAGCGGAGCAACAAATTAAAACATACCTGCGGGGATGAAGCAGAAAAGTCAGCGCCAGCCCCACCAGAAGTCTGCGCTGCGAAGTCTTGTGGCATCGCAGGGCTGGCGCGGTCTCCCAAGGAGTCCTCAGCTTGAGCCCCCTCATCCTCCTCATCTTCTTCAATAGGCCTCTTCTCCTGCGACCTGGAGGGCTCCAAACCAGTCTCGCGGGGAGGGCTGCGTGTAGGAGGAGGCGAGGGAGGTCTCGGCGTCGCCAGTTCGGCGCGCAATACGGCTTCATGCTCCTTTGTAATCCCAATAAGGGGAGACTCAGCACTAACAGGAGCAGGAGCAGAACCAGCGGCGCCGGCAACGGCGCCAGGAGTGTCACCAGCAACTTGTACGCCAGCTACAACTCCTATGAACAAATCAACAAGGAAAAATGGTTTATGACTGGATCCAAAAGAAAAAATTCAGAAGACAAATGTGCAAAACATACCTTGGCGCAATTCGGTTCGCGCGGCGAACATCGCCATAAAGTTCATTCTACCCTTTTCAGAGGGTAGAACAGGGGACTTCGAAGCAGCCCCCGGCGCAGCCTCAGCACCTTGTGGCGCCTGCGGCTGATCTGCGACCGTCGCCGGTCCTGCAAACATTCAAATGAGCAAAGGTTTAATAATAATTCAATCAGATGAAGATAAGCAAAGTATACCTGTCGCAGGCGCGGCACTGCTTCTCTCTTCAGCCGCGAGAACGGAGGAGGTGACGCCACCATACCTCAAGTGGACAGGAGGTCTGCCCACTTTCACAGGCAGGGAAGCTAAAGAAACCTTGGTGGTAAACACTTGGGTTTCCTTAGGTCCCTTCGTTTGAGCATGGGGATGAGCGACAGGGGTGTCATCTTTCTTCTGTTTCTTACTGCCCCCTGCGCCAGATTTCCCCTTAGCTTTGCGCTTTAGTAGGGGCGCCTCCTCTTCCTCCTCCTCCTCTTCCGCGAGCTCCAGCTCGTAGTTTTCGAGCGCATCTGCAAATACAAGCAACAGAACTGTTAATAAACTTTGGTATTCTAAAGGAATAAGCATAAGTGCGAAGGCTTACCAGGCGCGTCGCTATCAAAGTCAAATTCCAGATCCACTGGGATGAACATGTCATCGAAGCGATCTGGGAAACCAACCTCCCCAACGCCAAGCGCGACGGAGCCACCCTCCACTTGATCATCATAAGCGGCGTGGATATAATCCTTGGTGACTGCGCAAAAACAAGTCAAGTGATATCAGCAAAAAGAATTATGTTCGCGCAGAAAAAGAAATAAAGCAATGAAATAAACTTACACAACCCGTCGACTTGGATAACGGGCTCAAGCGCGCTGTCGGCCCACAGCTTACTCATGCCGACCCCCACCAGCGCCTCCTCGCGAATGCTCTTGGCGGGGGATGGTTCAGTGGTCAGCTTATTAACCCAGGCGCCAGTTGGGTTCTTGAGGACACCCACATCCGCAGGCGCAGAAGAGATAGAGCGCATGGTCATACGGATGGGGATCACACCAGCCCTTATGTAAAAGAACCTCTCAGACCAGTCATGAAGGCTCTTGAATGAAACAGTGGAGCACTTCACCTTCTGACTGCGAGGAATAAAAGAGAACCAATTGTCTTGGATCTTGGGCTTGTAAAAATACTGAAAGCGCCGAGGAGTGGGCTCCTCGCGCTGGGATTTGCACATGAACTCAAAGTGAGTCATGCGCACGAGTCCAAACGGATGGACTTGGGATATATGAATCTCATAGAACTTCAGCAGTGCACCCACAAACCTTGTCATCGGGAGACGAAGGTTGCAGTGGGTGAAAAAATGGCTATATAGGGATATATAGCCGGCAGGCGGGTCCGCCGCCGTTTGCCCGGCCCCAGGCAACATGCAGCCAAACAGGGTGGAAAAGCCCTGAGAGGCGATAAGGCTGTCAAGATCAGCCTGCCTCAATTTGCAGGGGATTTCATTCCACCTCCTCACCACCTTGGTCCTCCTTACCTCCTCCGATGAGCCCTCAGCAACCTTCTTCCCCTTGCCTTTCTTCTTCAACGTCGACATCACTACGGATTTCACGCGACGTTTTCGGGAAACGATTGAGGTGATCGACGGGTTTGAGGAGTCCGAACTATCAGACATACAACTGAAAAATCAAACAGAAACTTCTGAAGAACAGATATTTGGGAAACAGAAAAAAGGATAATCAGAAGACAAAGAAAGAAAAGCTCAGAAGAATAAGCAAGAAGGTGAAGGATAAAAACTCTAAGGGCTGGCTTTTATAGGCCCAGGAGAGAGAAATTTTGATGCTGAACGGACTTCACGCGCCCCCACTCGCAGGTCTTGGCCAATGCGAGCGTCACACGTGTCCCTGACACTGTGTGAGGAGACATGAAAGGAAACTATACGGCTGCTGCCAGAGTTCACGCGCTCCCACTCGCTGGAACGGACCAACGCGAGCGCGACACGTGTCCCTGACAGCATGTGAGGGGACACGAAAGGCAACTGTAGCACCTCGAGCACACGAAATGTCTGACACGTCTCCATCACTGACCCACGTCAGCAACCTTCACGTACACAGACGATTCGTTTTCAACCAAATGGATAGAACTTCGCGCAACGATGGAAACAACCAAGAAAAAGACAAAACCCCATTAAAAGGCCAAATCAGTAAGTCTAATATCTATCTTACCGCGCTCGCGCGAGATAAGACACACATTAGACTGGGGGGGCTTGAAGAGGTATGTACCCGCCTCAACATCGAGCGGGGCGGGTCAACCCACAAGATATATACAAGATATTAGAAATCAAAGATATTATCAAAGCACAAAGCCAAAACTTATGCTCAAGCATCACATGCTTGCACATATCACATATGCTCAAGCATCACATGTGCTCATGCATCACATATGCTCGCGCGTATCACATGCTCACGCATCATATATGCTTATGCATATCACATCGTGCGTGGCGCATCCGCGCGCGGCGCATATCACATGCTCGCGCATCATACATGCCCACCCATATCACAGTTGCGCATGGCGCAGCTGCGCGTGGGGCATCGGCGCGTGACGCGTATTACATGCTTGTGCGTATCACATCTGCGCATGAAATATCTGCGCGTGAGAATAAAGAGAAGACCTCGCGCATCCTCAGGATGGGCGCATATCACACGTGCACATAATCAACCTCGTCCTTATCCAAATCAGGATTAGGGCAACCTTGATTGTGCACGTCAGACAACCTTTCAGAAGGCATCTTTTTAAGGAACAAGGATATGCTGATGTTGACAGCTGCTGTAACACCCCGACCAAAGGCGGATTATACATCGGGGCGCCACATATTGTTACATTACTCGTGACACTATTGGGTGCCAATATTTAATAAATACATTCATTCGCGCACGCGCAAAGTAGACAAGATAACATAAATCATCATAAATCAATAAATTATAAATCATAATATTCGAACAGCAAAAACTTGTCTTGATACATTTTAATCTAGGTCCAAAATAAAGAAAACTTCCTACGTTTCCACAAGCTCCAAACAGCTACTGCAAACCTGAACATGTGTTAAAATAAAACGTCAAACACTTGCGTGTTGGTGAGAAATCAAGTTTAATAGATAATAATAGATAACAATAAATCTGCGCGCAACACGTGTATGTCTGGTGTTTAACAAGGGTGCAATCAGATTGTGATCAAGCCTAAATAGATCATAGCTCATAGTTCATAGTTCAATCCGTGCTCCCAAATGAGCACAAAAACGAGAAAACATCTGTGCAAGTGTAAACAAAGAAAACCGTAAACGATAGGTCTCCCGTGTTCATCTAATGGATCCATGAAAACTTCGGAATAGGCCGAACAAAGCGGTTAATGATACACACATACAAATAAACAGCCAAGTAAACGTCCTCAACACATGGGATACTGCGCGACTAAAGTTCATAAACAAGTTTAAGACTCTAAGTTTGTACGAACACATGAACATCCCAAAACATTAAAATAAAAAGGGATTAGGTACGAGATTACTCACTTGATAAACGATGCGGTGTAAGATAAAGCAAGAACCAACTTTAAACAAGCACAAGTTAACCTATTATTAAAGATTATTGTTTTAACGATTGGTTTTAAGTCTTGAATATAAGTTAGCATAATTAATAAGTAAATTATTATATATAATATATATTACCGGAAAGGCAGGGCAGAACAGGGAGGAAGACGGAGGCAGAGATGAGGCGACAGAGGATCAACGGCAGAGAGCAAGGAAGAAGAGAGAACAGGAGAGATTAAGTGCTTTGTGTGTGTAGTGTTAGGAAAATAACATTATTATTTATAGAGAAACCCTAGGGAACACAATCCCTAGAAAAGGGGAAAAGATCTCCAAAAAGCAAAAGATTCCAAAAGCAAAAGATATCAAAAGATATGGTAGCAGGGAAAAAGAGAAAAAGCTGACAGGTTAACAGTAAAAAGCATGGGCGGATCAGATAAAGGTACTGGTCAAGCATGGAAAAGCAGATCTCAAAAGATTATGTCAGTCACTTTTTCTGCCAACCAATGGGGTTGGTGCGCATGCTGCGCCGAAAGTAACTTTTCAGACATAAGATAGGTCAGGTCAACAGCACAGAAGATAAGACAACACAAAAGCAAACAGGCTGGATAAAACAGAAGAAAACTCAAAGGGTTTAGCGCGAGAAGGCTAAGGCGCGCCGCGGGAAGAATCACATTTCTTAGCGCGCCGCGGGAGGAACTACAATTCCTAGCGCGCCGCGGGAAGAACTATAATTCTTCGCGCGTCGAGGGATGAACTACTATTCTTAGCGCGCTGCGAGAAGAACTACAATCCTTAGCGCGTCGCGGGAAGAACTACCGTTCTTAGCGCGCTGCGAGAAGAATTACAATTCTTAGCGTGCTGCGAGAAGAGTTCGTCTCGCGTATCGCTGGAACAGATGGTCTTCACGCAGGCTTCCTTGTAAGGAGTCTGGCGCGTGGAGCTGCGCAGACAACCTTAGGCGGGAAGGAACAAAGGACAAGAAGAGGAGAAGAAAACAAGGCTTAAGGGCGGGACGGCGACAAGAGGGAAAAGAAGGCGGAAAGAGAGAAGAAGAGGGACGGGACGGCGGAAAGAAAGAGAGAGAAAGAGGCGGGAAGGAAAATATATTATTATTAAAAGTAAAATATAAGTAAAAATAAATATTAAATCATAAAAGAAAGAGATCGGGTCAGAGAAACGGGTACCTGGGTCGGGTCGGATCGGGGCAGATGTCACAGTCTCCCTTACTTTAAGAAATTTCGTCCCGAAATTTATCTCGAAGTAGGTTGCGCAGAGAACAGGTGCGGGTACTTGATCTTCATCTGATCTTCCCTTTCCCATGTAAACTCGGCTCCGCGCTTGGACTCCCAGCGAACTTTCACGATAGGGATGCGACTGCGCTTGGTTTGCTTAACCTCGCGATCCATAATCTCAACAGGCTTCTCAACGAAATGCATAGATTCATCAAGTTGAACTTCATCAAGTGGAATGTGAAGGTTCTCGTCGGCTAAACACTTCTTGAGATTGGATACATGGAACGTTGGATGCACATTACTGAGCGCGAGCGGCAGGTCAAGTCTGTAGGCAGCTTTCCCTACACGCGCGAGAATCTTAAATGGTCCAACATATCGAGGAGCAAGCTTACCTTTCTTCCCAAAGCGGACAACACCTTTCCAGGGCGACACCTTGAGGAGAACAAGATCACCAACTTGAAATTCGAGAGGCTTTCTCCTGCGATCTGCGTAACTCTTCTGTCGGCTTCTGGCAGTCAGCAGATGATCACGGATCTTGGCGATTTTATCGGTTGTCTCTTGAACAAGTTCGGGTCCTGTGATTTGAGTTTCACCCACTTCGCTCCAACAGATCGGGGAGCGGCACTTACGACCGTAAAGTGCTTCAAATGGGGCCATACCGATACTGGAATGATAGCTGTTATTATAAGAGAACTCAATCAAAGGCAGGTGCGAATCCCAATTACCTCCAAAATCAAGAACACAAGATCGGAGCATATCCTCAAGAGTTTGAATAGTTCGCTCAGACTGACCGTCAGTCTGAGGATGATATGCCGTACTCATGTCCAAGCGAGTTCCTAGCGCAGATTGGAGAGATTTCCAAAAGCGGGATATAAAACGGCCATCGCGATCGGATATGATGCTCAAAGGAGTACCATGGTGGCAGACAATTTCCTTGACATAAAGCTGCGCGAGCTGCTCAACACGGTAGTTTTCACGAATGGGCAGAAAGTGAGCAGACTTAGTCAAACGATCCACTATTACCCAAATGCTATCATGTTTGCTTGCTGTCAAAGGTAACTTGGTAATAAAGTCCATCGCTATACCTTCCCATTTCCACGTAGGAATTTCTGGTTGTTCGAGCAAACCAGATGGGCGTTGGTGTTCAGCTTTTACTTTAGAACAAGTCAGGCATTTAGCTACGAACACAGCAATATCCTTTTTCATACCGGGCCACCAATAAGTAATGCGCAAATCCTTGTACATCTTATCAGCGCCGGGATGAATAGAATACCGAGATTTGTGCGCTTCACACAGGATATCAGCGCGAAGATTCTCATCAAAGGGAATCCAGATGCGATTGAGATAGCAGAGAATTCCACTCAGATTAGGGACAAAATGTGCTTCCGCGCCACACGCTAACTCGGCGCGAAGGTTACCATTACTGATGGATGCGCGCTGCGCGTCACGAATACGCGATTCAAGGTTGCTTTGGATCGGCGCGAAGTGAAGCTGCGTGCGCGGCAAAATACAGTTAAGCTGGCAGGGTTTTCGGCTGAGCGCATCGGCTACCACATTAGCCTTACCAGGATGATACCGGATCTCACAATCGTAATCGCTGATGAGTTCGTTCCATCGGCGTTGCCTCATGTTAAGTTCCTTTTGATCAAAGATATGCTGAAGGCTTTTATGGTCAGTGTAGAGGATACACTTAGTACCATAAAGGTAGTGTCTCCAGATCTTCAAGGCAAATACGACTGCACCAAGTTCGAGATCGTGAGTCGTATAATTCTTTTCATGAACTTTAAGTTGCCTTGATGCGTAAGCGATAACCTTGCCTCGTTGCATAAGAACACAACCGAGACCTTGGTTGGATGCATCGCAATACACGACAAAATCTTCATTACCCTCAGGTAGCGCAAGAACAGGAGCTTCACACAACAAACGCTTGAGCGTCAGAAAGGCTTCTTCTTGCTTCGAGCCCCAAATATACGGTTTACCTTTGTGCGTTAGAGCTGTTAAAGGCAAAGCGATCTTCGAGAAGTTCGAAATAAATCGCCGGTAATAACCAGCTAAGCCCAGAAAGGAACGGATTTCGGTTGGAGTGGATGGCGTAATCCAGTTCTTGATTGCTTCAATTTTGGATGGGTCGACATGAATACCCATCTTGTTCACAACATGGCCAAGAAACTGTACTTCATCAGACCAGAATTCACACTTGGAGAGCTTAGCATAGAGTTGCTCAGCTCTAAGCTTTTGCAACACCAACCGAAGATGTTGCTCATGCTCGGCCTTGGTCTTAGAATACACCAGAACATCATCGATAAACACAATCACGAATTTATCCAAGAAAGGCCTACACACCCGATTCATTAGATCCATGAAAACGGCGGGTGCGTTGGTTAAACCGAAGGACATGACCAAGAATTCAAAATGGCCATAACGAGTTCGAAAAGCAGTCTTCGGAACATCTTCATCGCGGATGCGCAACTGGTGATAGCCAGAACGGAGATCGATCTTGGAAAAACAAGAGGCACCTTGGAGTTGATCAAAGAGGTCGTCAATACGCGGTAAGGGATACCGGTTTTTAATGGTGAGTTTGTTCAACTCGCGGTAATCAATACACATGCGAAACGATCCATCTTTCTTTTTAACGAACAACACCGGAGCACCCCAGGGCGAAGAGCTAGGGCGGATGAATCCTTTAGCAGTCAACTCTTGAAGTTGGCTTGCCAATTCTTGCATTTCAGCGGGTGCAAGACGATAAGGAGATTTGGCTACGGGGGAAGCACCAGGGACAAGATCAATACGGAACTCGACTTCACGAACGGGAGGGATACCAGGAAGATCATCAGGAAAAACTTCAGGGAAATCACGCACAACAGGGATATCGCGAAGCTTCTTTTCTTCAGCAGGTTTAACCACATGGGCCAAAAATGCAATACACTTCTTCCGCATGAGTCTTTGGGCTTCGGCGCAAGACATAAGCTTAAGACCACTGGAGGGTTTTTCGCCGTAGATATGAAGATCACCATTTTCTCGAGGGATGCGAATCATCTTCTTGGCGCAAATAACTTCGGCGCGATTCTTCGAGAGCCAGTCCATACCAATAATAACATCAAAGCTTCCAAGAGGCATGGGGATGAGGTCGATCAGAAAATCGTTTTCGTTAAGGTTAAGCGTGCAATCTTTAATCACTGAGTTAATTAAAACAGTTTCACCGTTAGCCAATTCAACTGAAAAATTCTCTTTTAAATCGTTGCGCGGTCGCGCAAGCTTCTGCTCAAACGCGCGAGAAATAAAGCTTCGATCGGCGCCAGTATCAAAAAGTACAGAAGCATAAAATCCGTTAAGCAAAAATGTACCATTAACTACGTCATTAATCGCTTGCGCTTGGTGCGCGGTTATGTTAAAAGCTCGTCCACGCGTCACTTGGTTCGAAATCTGGTTCACCGGATTCGCTTGCGTAATCTGAACTTGTAGCCTTGGGCACGCGTTCCGGAAATGACTGGGATCACCGCAGTTAAAGCACGTCCTGGGTCGTGGGTTTTGGTAGGTTGGTTGAGGGTTCTGCGGGTAGACTGGTGGTGTTGGCGCAATTGGGTTGGCGGGAGGGACTCTACAGTATTCGGCAGAGTGACCAACGCGGCCACATCGGTTACATTGTCGACACGGGGTTTGGGTTGGGTGGTGAAGTCTACAGGTTGGGCAAAAGGGTTGATTTCCTGTGTAAGGTTTCTTAGGTGGCGGGGCAGGGAGTGCGGGATTGGTTAGGGCATAGTTATGGACTACAGGTGTTGGGTAGGTTGACAGTGGGTTAGGCGCGTAAACTGGAGGTTGGTAGATGGGTTGCTGGACAATGGGCGGGTTGGTAAGCGCATAGGCTTTGCGCCTGCGCTTGAGGTTGTTACGGTTTGAGGGTTCTGGTTTGGTTTCTGTTGGTTCAGGGGCAGTCTTGGTGAGTTTGGTCTTTTCAGATCCCCGCAGGAACAGGGTTCCTGCTCTGACATGGTTGTCGCTGAGCACAGCGGCCAACTCGATGGCGTCAGAGAGGGTTACTGGGTTTCTGGCCCATACAGAATCTTGAATTTCCATGGGGAGACCCCCAAGGAATTTCTCTATGGCTCGGCGGGAAGGGGTAACAAGGTGAGGGACAAGCAAACTTAGTTCATGGAAGCGCGTCGCGTACTCGCGCGCTTCGCCACTGTACTGCTTAAGATTCCAAAATTCTTCCTCCAGGCGCTTAACTTCGTTGGGAGGGCAGAATTCTCGCGTCAGAATTTCCTTGAATTCCTCCCATGTCATGCTAGAAGCAGTTTCTGCGCCACGCGCATGAGCTACTCCATTCCACCATGTAAGCGCTCTAGATTCCAAGACACTGGAAGCATATAGGGTTCGTCTGTCTGAGGGGCATTGGGTGTGGAGGAAAGTGTTTTCAATCTTCTCGAGCCATTGGAGCATCACGGTGGCTCCTTCAAGCCCTGTGAATTTCGGAGGGTTACCCGCATTAAAGGACTTAATGTTGTAACCAGAGGTGTTAGCATTGTTTTGGTTTAAGGCTTGGGCTATTGCGGTGGCCATTTCCTGGGAACGTTGCAGCGAACGTCTGCGCGAGGCTTCTCTCCTCATATGGCGGCGAGTAACGGAGGCATTCTATAAAAGTTTTAATTTTAGTTAATATCTTGGTTTTAGCGCAAAGTATAACCTCGAAAAGCTTGGTTTCACGGAGTCAGTTACTGTCAAAAGTTAAAGTAAAATAAATGACCCTAAATGCAGACTTAATAAAGGTAACAAATTCGAATCAAGAATCGATAATTCATGTACCACCATGACTTTCCGAATTCCCAATTTAAAATATACGGGCAAACGAGTATTGGAGATTGACGATTCATGTATCACCATGACTTTTCAATCTTCAATTTAAAATATACAAGAAAATGAGTATTGGAGGTTGACAATTCATGTATCACCATGACTTTTCAAGTCTCCAACCTCAGAACATAATCGTAAATGGAAATTGAAAATCAACTATTCATGTATCACCATGACTTTTCGGATTTTCAAATCCAACAAACGAATATGTAAGTAAAATCAATAAAAATCGAAATTCAACAAAAATCGAAATATCGCGAAATAAAACATAAAATCATACACTGCGCAAGCGCGAGCATATTCATAAATAACGAGTAATTAACAATAAGCGCGCAAACATGAGATTTCTCTCATGCGCGAGAAGGGACTCTTAGGTATTCTAGGCCGTTACGTCTAACCACCTATCCTAAAGTCGACGGCTCTGATACCAATCTGTAACACCCCGACCAAAGGCGGATTATACATCGGGGCGCCACATATTGTTACATTACTCGTGACACTATTGGGTGCCAATATTTAATAAATACATTCATTCGCGCACGCGCAAAGTAGACAAGATAACATAAATCATCATAAATCAATAAATTATAAATCATAATATTCGAACAGCAAAAACTTGTCTTGATACATTTTAATCTAGGTCCAAAATAAAGAAAACTTCCTACGTTTCCACAAGCTCCAAACAGCTACTGCAAACCTGAACATGTGTTAAAATAAAACGTCAAACACTTGCGTGTTGGTGAGAAATCAAGTTTAATAGATAATAATAGATAACAATAAATCTGCGCGCAACACGTGTATGTCTGGTGTTTAACAAGGGTGCAATCAGATTGTGATCAAGCCTAAATAGATCATAGCTCATAGTTCATAGTTCAATCCGTGCTCCCAAATGAGCACAAAAACGAGAAAACATCTGTGCAAGTGTAAACAAAGAAAACCGTAAACGATAGGTCTCCCGTGTTCATCTAATGGATCCATGAAAACTTCGGAATAGGCCGAACAAAGCGGTTAATGATACACACATACAAATAAACAGCCAAGTAAACGTCCTCAACACATGGGATACTGCGCGACTAAAGTTCATAAACAAGTTTAAGACTCTAAGTTTGTACGAACACATGAACATCCCAAAACATTAAAATAAAAAGGGATTAGGTATGAGATTACTCACTTGATAAACGATGCGGTGTAAGATAAAGCAAGAACCAACTTTAAACAAGCACAAGTTAACCTATTATTAAAGATTATTGTTTTAACGATTGGTTTTAAGTCTTGAATATAAGTTAGCATAATTAATAAGTAAATTATTATATATAATATATATTACCGGAAAGGCAGGGCAGAACAGGGAGGAAGACGGAGGCAGAGAGGAGGCGACAGAGGATCAACGGCAGAGAGCAAGGAAGAAGAGAGAACAGGAGAGATTAAGTGCTTTGTGTGTGTAGTGTTAGGAAAATAACATTATTATTTATAGAGAAACCCTAGGGAACACAATCCCTAGAAAAGGGGAAAAGATCTCCAAAAAGCAAAAGATTCCAAAAGCAAAAGATATCAAAAGATATGGTAGCAGGGAAAAAGAGAAAAAGCTGACAGGTTAACAGTAAAAAGCATGGGCGGATCAGATAAAGGTACTGGTCAAGCATGGAAAAGCAGATCTCAAAAGATTATGTCAGTCACTTTTTCTGCCAACCAATGGGGTTGGTGCGCATGCTGCGCCGAAAGTAACTTTTCAGACATAAGATAGGTCAGGTCAACAGCACAGAAGATAAGACAACACAAAAGCAAACAGGCTGGATAAAACAGAAGAAAACTCAAAGGGTTTAGCGCGAGAAGGCTAAGGCGCGCCGCGGGAAGAATCACATTTCTTAGCGCGCCGCGGGAGGAACTACAATTCCTAGCGCGCCGCGGGAAGAACTATAATTCTTTGCGCGTCGAGGGATGAACTACTATTCTTAGCGCGCTGCGAGAAGAACTACAATCCTTAGCGCGTCGCGGGAAGAACTACCGTTCTTAGCGCGCTGCGAGAAGAATTACAATTCTTAGCGTGCTGCGAGAAGAGTTCGTCTCGCGTATCGCTGGAACAGATGGTCTTCACGCAGGCTTCCTTGTAAGGAGTCTGGCGCGTGGAGCTGCGCAGACAACCTTAGGCGGGAAGGAACAAAGGACAAGAAGAGGAGAAGAAAACAAGGCTTAAGGGCGGGACGGCGACAAGAGGGAAAAGAAGGCGGAAAGAGAGAAGAAGAGGGACGGGACGGCGGAAAGAAAGAGAGAGAAAGAGGCGGGAAGGAAAATATATTATTATTAAAAGTAAAATATAAGTAAAAATAAATATTAAATCATAAAAGAAAGAGATCGGGTCAGAGAAACGGGTACCTGGGTCGGGTCGGATCGGGGCAGATGTCACAGCTGCTAAATGAAAGGTGGACAGCTCAGCATGACTCATGGGTTACCACGTGATTATAACCAATGAAAAAGCACCAGGTGTCTCCGAGGACACGTGGCGCAAATCGATTGGAGGAGGCCAACAAAACCCTAATCTGGTCTCAGCTCAATCAGTGGAAACCCTAGCACTATAAATACATCATAACGTACACAGTTACAGAGACATTGATTCACATTGAAGCATATTCAATCACATAATCATACAGAGTAACATACAGTATTCAGCTATTAAGCAATACTCTCCAAATTCCCTTACTCTCACATTATCATCTTCTCCTACATATACTTATTCTCACGCCGGAGGGTTACCCCAAAGAGGACCCCTCTGTCCCTTTCTGAGGGGTAAGTAACGGCGCTGTTCATTTTGTAGGTGGAAGAACACAGATCCAGAAGAACCATCGGTGAAATAGTATAATCACACCCGAGGAAAGTAGATCTGCTAACAGTGAGTAGATCCACGTTTCTTCAGTGTCTATTAGAAACTAATAATGCAATTCTAACTGTTTATTTTTTTAACTATTTAATAATATTAATAAAATTTGGTAATTTGTAAAACCCATTAAATATAAGAAAAAAAGGAGAGAAAAAGGAATTGTGTAATCTACTATTATAATAAACACAAATGATGTTAGTGTCACATGACACCTAATTAGCTTATTTTTGTGCCAAGTGGCACCCTCATCTTGTAACATTTAATTCATAATTTTTCTAATTAAAACAAAGCAATTAAAACCTTCCTTAACAAGCCTTATTTATTTTAGACAATTCTTAATTTGAATGAAAAACTTGGATTAATTATACTTATTTATATTAAATTAAGGTGTTATGGGCTAGATATATACAATTATCTAATCAACATAATAATTTTCAAAATAATTCTTGTTTTATTTGTTAATTTATCAATTAACAACTTCCAATTGATATGTACTCAGATAGAAGTTTTCCAATTGTAAAGTCAGGGAAAATTTGAGAGAAAAAAGTTTATGACTTCATTGGATCTAAATTTTTTTGTCAATAAAGATTATGACAAAAGGAAGGTTTTTGATTTATATTGAGTGACTAATGTTCATATAATCAACTATAGCAACGGGGTATGCATATGTTTTCTTTTCTTGAATTAATAAGTTATGATTATATTTGTAAAGTATACGATTTAGAAAAAGTATTTTCAAGTTTGATGTTAATGAATCAAACTAATAAGTTATTTTCTGCGGTTTGAACCAAGTTTTTATTTATATGAAATTATTTTTGCAAAGCCAATTATTGATTGGGCTTTCAAGTAAGTTTTTCATGACATCATACTTTATTTTGAAGGGTAAATGAGTACCTTTATTTTTCACGTATAATATTTTATTTTTGTATATGCAAATACATCATTTGTAATTTGTTATGATTTGTTTGATGTATATTTGTAGAAAAAAGTTGAATTCTACTGTCACTGTTGTATTTGAGCATTAACTCATCTCGGTATTGCCTTGGATTAATTCAACTATGGCTTATACAACGAAGTTGACCATCTCTAACCAACTTGATGATTTTTTTTCGCATCACCTGTTTCATAGTTCATGGGTCAACAAGTTGAGTATGTTTGATTGAACAACTAATGTATTTATAAAGATAATTACTTAATTTATTATACATGTGAATTGTGGTAAAAAGTAGAATCTATTTAAGGTGTTATAGTGAATTGGTAAATTGTCATTAGATTTATTTAAACAAATGAAATGCCACTCAAAGTGCTAATATAACTTTTTTTTAACTTACGTTGTTATTTTATATTTGAGTAAGAACATACATACATTAATTAGTTTCTTAAATTATATTTTATGTTTTTAATAGTATTATCAACTTTCATAGTTGATAAAAAACCAGAGTCTATTATGTATAGGAGATTATTTTGAAGAAAAGAAAAAGGAAAAGCGGACAATTAGAAGAGGAACAACTGAAAAAACGGGTTAAGAAGTAAAAAAAGTGATACTTTTGTACTAAATATACAAATTTTAGCATTTTAATTTCCCAGCCAGTGTAACACACAGGTTTTTAACCTAGTGTGTTTACTATACATTAAAAATCTTATGTTTTGAAGAAACACTAAGTGACCCCGGGCAGATTATGGATAATCTGGGGGTTAAGTAATGTTTCCCACGAGGGTTAGGTCCGGCAAAGATGGATGTTCTTCAGATGACCTGCAAAATAGACACCGTGAGCTCGTCACTGAGAAGGGGGGTTCCTCCTTGTGACCACCCTCCGGCGTGAGAATCAGACTAGATTGCTCTGAATATAAGTGTATATTGAGAGAAATAGCTAGTGAAGGTAAGATACAAGATAATAATACCGTTCCAAGGTGTTGGAGTATTTATAGCCGAAGGTAGGTTTCCAAGCAGGTACAGCCAGCTGTATAATATTCCTGTTCTACCAACTGTGGGCTACGCACGTGCCATGCCAGTGGTTGGTGGGTAGGCAGCGGCTGATAGTGTGTACTGTTCCTTTTCCGCCGGCCGTGTACTATTCCTTTTCCACCAACTGCAGGCTATGTGCGTGCCACGACAAGGGTTGGTGAGTAGGCAGCGGCTAATAGTGACAAACAGTACTAGAGCGTGCTCCTCCTCGTACTGTTGTCGGTGAGCTGTCACCCTGTGATTGGTTCATGGGCTGCTTTGGTCAGATCTTGTCTATTTTGTCCATACCTTGGCAGGTGTAGTACAAAAGATCTTCCAGAAGCGTACGGACTGGCTCATTTGGGCGGGAGTATTCCCGCCTTGCTCATTCCTTCAGGTGACACTGAATTATTGAGTTAGTGCCTTGTGCGTGTAGCCTTGCTATTAGTGCGGGTAGCCTTCCCTGATGGCTTGTATCCGCAGCTGCGGGAACAGGCGGAGTACTTCACCATTGGGAGGCTTTTCCTGCGGGAACAGCTGGCGTACTGCGCGTAAGGTCTTCATCTCTGAGCATGGTGGGTCATGCGGAACCAGTTGGTCCTTACGCAGACGTCCCTCTTCAAGGTGAGTCTTGCGGGTCCAACTGGGCTCTGCTGGGACCTACCTCCTCATGTTTTATGATTATAGCTCTAAAAGTGGAGACCAGGGTTGTGTAATGTTTCTATACATGAGTAGATTTTATTACAAAGATATTAAAATAAGAAATAAAAAAGGGAACACTTTACGATGATGAGGTTCCTAAAATGTCGATTTCAGAGATATGTGGGGTGGTGAATATGGATAGCTGTAAAGAACGTTTTTTTACTGTTCAAAGTCATTTCGTTTAGAATTTCAGAAGCGTAAACTATCCCCACATGCAAAAGTCACCTCACTATTTCATTATTTACTTTCAGGTCCTTGCTCTTTTTACTTTTTTAACAACCCATTAAACAAGTGAACAACCATATATCTCATTACTCGTATTTGTCCTTGTTATTATACGGTGGCCTCATATTTCAAATTTGTTTATATTCTTTATCTCATGTTAAAGTTACAAGTTAGTCATTAGGTAAGTCGATTTCTAATGAGTTTGATCATTAACGTGGACAGACGTATAACTAAACCACATGATAGAACGAATTCTCAGCAGCTGGCTTAACCCTTTTAGAGATCTAAAACCAGATAAAAATTCAAAGAGAGAAATTTTGGAGCCGGCTCAATCAAGTTAGCATAGTGGTAACTGGTAAATCACTCAAATTTGTTTCTTCATTTACGTACATTCATATAAGTTAGCTAAACTAACATTTATATCTAAGCTTTTAAAAAAAACTCACGCGTCTTAATGTTCATATTTATCCTTATTCAATTAAACAATACTTTATAATTTTTTTTATTATATTTTCTCTTTGTTTCAATCACAACTTCTCATAAAAAAAATATGAGAAATAAAGACATGAAATTAATAGTGACTCCGTAGGGCATTCACAATGGAGTTCCCAAACCCATATATAAACCATACCTCAAATTATATGGGATTCTAAAATAAAACCCTATATTTGCGTGTTTATGTCTTATATTTTAATATGATTGTGAGTGAACTATGTATTTTTTTAATTGATTATGAATATATATATGGAGGATCTAATGTGAAAGATTTTAAAAGGTGAACAAAGTTTATGAATAAGTGTGTATTATGATTAAATTGTTTGGACGAGGATGAGAATTTCTTTATGAACCACACTAGAGCCTCTATTAGTATCTCCCATCTCTAAATTTAAGATAATTGCCCTTATTTTCTTCACCATTCGAATATCTATTTCTATCACTTTCTCTGAGTTTTAGATATTCTGTAATAGTAATCCTCTATATATGGAGATTCATTATTCATCATCTCTATAATTGAAATATTGTATGTCAAGCATTTAGGTTTGCACCTCAAAAATGGAAGAACATGAATATATAACAATAATAATAATAATAATAATAATAATAATAATAATAATAATAATCTATACTATATATAAAGCATGAGTTAGGGACCTCTTAAATTTTAAGAGGTACCAAACTCATTGCTTTATATATAACATACAATGCATTAAAATTTAACACTGTATTCTTGAGTTTTTTTTCATGGGATAAAAAGAAAATGATAAGATTTTCGTTTGAATCTTCATTCTTGAGTTTTTTTTATAAAAGAAATGATAGGAAATGATAGGAAAACTTGGGTGTTTTAAGTCCCAAAGTTTTCTTGCCAATTTGGCATGATTTGGAAAGAAAGGAAGGATAAATATTTAAAATTACCACATTACCCTTCAATCTACATCTAATAATTGTTTTTGTCTTTTCCTTTCATTTCATTTAAACTAAGTTTCTTTCATTGGTAGACTATTCCAGTAAAGTAAGGTGGAATCGAATCCGGGTCCCATATTGATTTCTTAGTTCTTATCAATTCTTTTTTTGAATATTGAAATTTTTAAAATCGAATAGACGGACCATTTTTTCTTTTTTTCATGAGAATGAATATGTTTTTATGTTATTTCGTACTGTAGAATTCTTTTCCTTGGGGGATCTTTTTCCCGCGAGAAGTAATGAGAACAATGATAGAATGGATTGCTACCTATGTCTAGATCGCGGATAAATGGAAATTTTATTGATAAAACCTTTTCAATTGTAGTCAATATCTTATTACGAATAATTCCAATTAACCATTTTTTTCCTTCCCTTTTCTTTCATTTTTCATTAAACTTGAGAATGCATTATATGTATGTATTTTCTTTTCTTCTCCTCCATCCTATCCAATCTTATACTTTCCTTTCTTTTAGTTAAAAACTCGAGAACGCAGTGTAAGATTATAGGGATAATTTTGTCTTTACACAATTAACTAACCGGTAACTTCTAATTTGTGATTTTATAATTACAATATATACCCCTTGAAACTACAATATATATCCTTAAACTTTAGTCACATTTTGTTAATTTAAGAAATAATTATGACTTTCATCCCTCATGTTTACCCTATTTTTACTCTAACTTTGTTTCTTTTAGTTTTCTTGTTATATCTTTTACAAAGATATGATTAAAACTAAATCTAAACATACACATTTAATGAGCTTATTTTTATTGACGTGTCAATATAATTTTTTTTTTAAAAAACAGATAAACGGTTTAAATTGTACAAGTCATTAATGCATGGATATATGCATGAATGTACAAGTTACTTTTACAACTAAAAGTTAATTACTCAACTTTACTCAAATTTTATTATTTTAAGGATTACTTACAACTTGACCCCTTATGTTTATGTAAATATTTATCTTTTGATATATTTTACAAAAATATAATTAAAAGTACTCAAAATATATAAATATCAAAATATCAAGGTGAACTTGAGTTTAAGATTTTATTTTTAATTTCGAGCTAAGCTGAGTCGGCTCAGTATGATGTTCGACTCGAGCTAGGCTTGACTCGCTAACAACCTTTTAAGTGTCGTGTCCCGCTACATCGTGCGGGCATCTGACTAGTAATAATATAAAGATGGAGATGAAATTGTGACGTGGAAGGTAAAATAAAATTTATAACTATATTCAGAAATCGAGTTTTTAAAGACGGGCATGGAGATTCTAATATGGATCCTCTTAGAAATGAGTAACGATTCCCTTAATTCAATCTCTCCTTATTTTCGTGAATGGTGTGTAGTGTCAGATTTGGATAAATCCTTAAAATTTTCAACTACATTATAAGGATGATGTTGATAAAGGTAATCATGTGAATGCTCTAAGCAGTTTTCACGTAGGACCGAAAATACTCAATGACGGACCCAAGTAAAAAAAATAAGCATTACCCATGTAGGGTTTGTTTCTGGACCAACACACCAAAATATCCACATGAAAAACAAACAGGTTGGCCTCTAACATTATGTAACAAAAAGCCTCACCCCACAAATATATAACATAGGTGATCCACCAAGCATCAATTGAGTCATATCACAAAAAGACGATGATTAAGACCACCATTGTAGATTTTTTTTAAGAAGCAACAAGTCCACATACAAAGATGTGGATTTGAAGTCCATCTTTACCGTTTTTAGTTCCGAAAACAATTCCAACATTTTTGCAACCATAAAATAAACAGTGAGGGCGCGTTCGTTTCACGGAATGAAATGAAATTGGAATTGGAATTTGAATTTGAATAAGATTTGGAATTTGAATGAATTGAATTTGGAATTTGAACATTCCAATAGGAATTGGAATTTAAGGGAATTGAAATCCAATTACATTAATGTGTTCGTTTGATAAATTAATAGAAATCGAGTTTTTTTAGTAAGGATAACGGTGAAAACATTTTAGTTTTTTTTTAGAATTTTTGTTTTTATTTATATTTTGCGTTATGATTTTTGTATTATTTTTTTTTAAATTTTATTATGGCCTTCCTATTATGATCAAAAACCCCTTAAAAAATATTCAATAATAATAATAAAAAATTCATAACTCAAATTATAAATAAAAAACAAAAAAAGTAAAAAAGCTAAAATGCTTTATTCGTTGTCCTCGTTAACAAAAAAAAATCTCGAGAATTGATTCCAGTGAATTACCTTAAAATCCTCCATATTTTGGGATTTGGAACCCTTAATTTAAAGGAATTTGAGGGAATTGAATTCCAATTCAAATTCTTTGAACCGGACACACCAAAATGAAATTAAGATTCCAATACCAACGAAATGAACACGCCATGTCATGAAATTTTAATTCCAATTCCTTTGAATTCCCACGAATTCTGTGAAACGATAAATTCGGGAGGTTTAATAAGTGGACAAAGGACGACAATCATTGCTACCACATCAGTTTTTTTTTATTTTTGATTGCCAATTATGGTATGTTCTCAATGCTATTTCTACACATAATTACCGATGTATATGTCATTGGCCTATACTCAATTACCAATGTATTACCAATTCCACAACGATGGAATACAATTTGCTTATGGGCTTTGTTTGTAGAGTGAAGTAAACATCTCCTACAAATGTACTTTCGGTGTGGTTACTTGGAAGATGCCCGTAAACTATTTGATGAGATGTCATACAGAAAGCATTTTACATGGAATTCCATGATCAAAGCTCGCCATTCAGGCACCGATCGAACCATTCTCTGATTGCATTTCTTGTATATGTACAAACAATACCTTGGATTAAGCAAACATTTAGTTCCAATTTGAATTGGGTCACTGGTCCTAAACCGAAAACAAAAAACTGAAAAAGAATACATATGACATGTGAAATATGTAAGAATGCATATTAAACCTTGCAATCCGAAACAGAACTTAAAAAAATTGAATTGTGAAATTATGGAAGTCCAACTTTGGGCTGTGCTGCTAAGGCCCAAAGTAGAAAACTGACCCAATAACATGTTCGCTTTGAGCCCTCAAATGGTTGAACCACCTCTTACGGTCATAGTCTTAGTGTCTTACATGGTTAATATTACATGATACTAAGCCCACAACCAAAACCCAATCTTAAACTCACTTAAGAAACAACTTGAATATAAATACTTAACTAGGCTTATAACTATTTTATAAATTTACTAATTAAAATACACATCAATTTCAATAAGGTGGTGTCAAACATACCATATTTTTTTTATTTTTACTAAACATACATCCTTCCTAAATCTTTAAATTAATATAACTGAAATCTTAATTTGTTGTTTTGCCGCTTTGTTATGTTTTCATAAAACAACCATTTTTCTTATTTAAAAATAATTTTTTTCCTATACATGCTTGAAACATTCTTAGAGTGTTTTTTCCTTTTGAAATAACTTTCAGAAATAGTTTACATTTTTTAAAAAATATATTTCCTATAATTTGTTAATTAATATAAAAAAAGATTATTCTCATATACCTGCGTCTGTAAAAGAAACTGATTTCATTTGTTTTTGTTGGGGTAGGTTAGAATGACAAGAAAGAAAATACAAATTTATTTATTTTTTTATTATTATTGTGAAAACAAAAAATGAAATTACTTTTTCGAGAAAAGATTTTAAACATTGAGAAAATGTTTTTGTTTTCCTAAAACGCGTTTTTATTTAATTTTGGGAATTTTTTAAATAACATACTTTTTTAAAAGTCTAAAAATTAATTTTTAAAGGTTGATTTTACAAGTTTTGATTTAATATTTTGGGGGTGGAGTATGACAAGTAGGAAGTGAAGCACGTTTAGCCTATCCATTTCAACATACTATTTCTTATTAAGATCACCTAATATATTAATGTATTCGACCTAACATATTATCTAATATTATAGCGTCCTATACCCGTGGAATAATTTAATATGACCCTAACCCGGCCTTGTACTTAAATATGTGTCTCGAATGTTTTGGGTTTTTTCATTTGATTCGGGTACATTGTTTTTGACACCATAAAGAGTTTAGGTCAAAGCTTCTCCAACAAGTCCATCTAAACTTTTTCAAAAGGCTACATGGACAAAAGGTGTCCCCTCCATGTCTCTCATACACATAGTTTATATGCATTACTTCTCTCGTCCTATTAAAAGTGTTCATATTTACTTTTTTGTTTTCATCATTATAAATGTTTACTTTCAAAATGTATCAGCCAATTTTCAAGTTTACCCTTAAACAGTAAACACACACAACTAACAATAATAAACAATATTGATGGACTCAAATTTCAAGGGCATTATTGTCATTTGATAAACAAAAAAAGTAATCATTCAATTTACCTTAAATTATGTGTTTTTCAAACTATGACACTTTTAATGGAACGAATGAAGTATTATTTTAACACTTAAAATGACTTTTGAAAATGTGTAATGTTTAAGAATAAATGTGTGTTTACGAGTGTTTGAAATTAATCTGATATATTAGCTGACTTTAAATGCTTTTAACAGTCTGTAATACAGTGAAATGCTTTTATAGGGTTGAAATATATGCCGTTAAAGATATGGTAAATAATAAAAAATCACTCAAAACAGTTAATAATAATATAATAAGTCCCCCAAACACCATCCACAAAGAATCCAACAAAATTCACTCGATAATACAATGAAAGAAGTATAAATACTCCAATATCGATCTAGAGTAGCAGCAAGTAAGCAAGTGCCGATCCAAAAACCAACCAACTTCCATATACTGATCCCATCTTCCCAACACCACTCTACAATATCAAGACCAAACACATATGTTAATCATTAAAAATATATAAAACTAAAACAAAAAAGTACTTTATTTCTATTTGTAAATTATAAATGTAGATCAAGAAAACGACAATCCATGTATAAAACCAATATTCCGTACTGATACCGATGGATCGGTTTCATTAACCTCACGTGACTACCATCATTCTATTTAGGTTCAAAGTTAGCTTACTTGCTTCTTAATTAGTGAACTATTAATCAGTTCGATCAGGTAATTATTTAGATACCTAGACCATGTGTAGTCAAAATTAGACAAACCCGGACGTTTTACGACATGTGGTGCTTAGTCAGCATTTTAAAGTTTTGCAAAAAAAGTGTAGTTGGAAAATGCTCATAACTCTCCTACATTCGTTATTTTATTCCTACACTCTCTATCTTTCACACAACTCGCCAGAAAACACCGGTCATTGAAAGTTATGTACATATATAGCTTGCACACCAAAACACTACCCATTATGCCTCAGGGTAATATTCCCAGGCATTATGGCACCAAAACGCCACCATAATGTCTCCACTATGGATGGTCTTAGATCCATATCAGCTTTATATAAATATGTTTAAATTTAACAATGCTATTTTAAGTGCTTAAAAGTTGTTGGCTAATTGCCTAATTACCGAGTGGACCAGATTGTCCCGGTCTAAGTATCTCATTAAGTTAATATTTGGTTACATGGCTTTAGCGTTTTATTAGTGAACTCGTTGACCAAGTCGGGTTAGCAATCCTATATACATCAACCGAATTAGAGTTATGTATTAGTTATAAGAGTTACTATAATCGTTTTTTAAGTTATATTTTCCTGGTTATAATAAAAGTCAATTTATTCTATATATTATATTGTCTGTTCTTTTGTTAATCAATTATTATCGATCTTTATAGGTAGTGAAGTAAATGAGTAATGTAAGCTAGGTGCAAGTAAATTACCACATCAGTAGCTGCTGGTGCCACTGCCGGAGATAAACCCGTGGTGGTGACGGCCGGAGAAGGTGATCCGGTAGGTGGCAATGGTGGGCTCAAAGTTAAAGGTGATGGAGCTGCCGTTGGTGTGACGGCTGGAGAAGACACTGGGACAGGAGCTGGTGGTGGTGTAGCCACTGGTGGAGGAGTTGCCACTGGTGGTGGTGTAGCCACTGGTGGTGGTGTAGCCACTGGTGGAGGAGTTGCCACTGGTGGTGGTGAAGTTACTGGTGGAGGAGTGGCTGTTGGTGGTGATGCTACTGGTGGTGGAGTTGCTACTGGTGGTGGTGAGCTAACTGGTGGAGGAGTGGAGACTGGTGGTGGTGAGGTGACTGGTGGAGGAGTGGAGACCGGTGGTGGAGTGGTGGTGACTGGGGGGGTTGGGGTGGTGGTGGGGGAGGAGGACGGTGATTGACCGCTGACAGAAGCGACGACAAGGCAGATAAGGGCCGTGAGAAGGGCAGCCTTGCAATCCATGTTTCGTCGGGACGGTCGGGTCAGAACAGTTTTCTTGTAGTGAGAAAGTGTTTTGTGTGATCTTGTGTGTATGTGTGTGTTAGGTTATATAGGGAATTAATTGGTGTTTGATGACCTTCGGGTGATAATTAAGAGCATAAGCCACAACTGTTGTCAAAGTTATATTATGTCATTCTTTATTTTCCCAATCTTTTTCATATATCACATTGTACTTTAGCAAGTTTATAGAATATAACAAAATGTAATATCTTATATTTAACATTAACAAATTAAACGTGTTATCTATACATGGGAATAACATAAAGTACATTGACCGTTAGAGGATGAAAATGGTACTTCAAGACATTGTGATTACGGCTTGTGAACGATGCTATTTTCTCAAACATCCGATCGTAGCATCAACAATTGGGGGGGGGGGGATATAAATCGCTCGGGTATCTTTGGATCAAAATTACAATTTCTCGTTTTAGTCTTTGTAATTTCTTTGGCTTGTAGGGAATTGGTTGGGTCGTTTTTAATTAAAGAAGTTTGAAAAAAAAGTACATTGACCGTTTTACTTATTTATAAATGTATCTTTTAATCTAAATAAATATTTGTAAACGTATAAAATTTATATAAATTATGAGTTTTGATTTTTGAAAGAAAATAAACAACCAAGATAAGAGCAATTCACGAAAGGAAGTATAATTAAAGCAAAGAATGATAGTAGGCATGGCCCGACTATCACTACCAAACAATCTTGATTTGTACCAACGTTCGTTTGGTAAACTTTGGACCCTTCTCTCTCTATTCATGAAATGTTATCATGATTAAAATAAAATATCTGATAATTTTTCAAATTTAAATAATTTATTAATTATTAAAATTCAAGCTCGATCTAGGACTTAAGAACTCAAATTAAATCTATCCTCTTGTAAGTAATTTTTTAAAAAACTCTATTAGAAAACAAATGAGTACCAATTAACCTATATATAGTTAACCTTTTTATGCAACTTCCTAGTCACAATTAATCAACATCTCAAAATGTATAAACTTGTTGCATCTCTTGACTTCAATCAAACACAAACTAATTAGGTATCGATTAGGTATGTTCACAAGTAAAGCATTTATCAAGCTAGTCGAGAGATGTTTATTTAACAAGCTTGTGTAAATCTCAAACATAAAATAATTCAAATTACGTTCCATCACGAGCCAAACAAGGACCTTCAAAATTCCCATGTACATTCACACATTAGTGAATTTGTCAAGTTCAATGTACATAGATCTAGATTGATCACTATAAAACGTCTAATGATAAATTTTAAAATCACATGAACTATGGCTTCTAAAATAAAAGGTGTTGAAAAATCAATGATGACCTACGAAAACTATTATGCAAGTATAAGAAAGATCACCAAGGATGCACTCAAAAATACAATACACTATTCGTGCATAATCTCATTAAGTTATTTCAACATTCAAGCGAACCAAGCCGAAGGACATATTCATACGGCTACTACTTCACCTTAGTACTCAATATTGTTTTAATATAATTGGGCTTTACTTAAACCAAATGAGAAGTCACAATAAACACTGATACGAGTTAAGAGTTGCGAAGTATATGTTTAGTAATGTGATTCCTTTATCTAATTATGAACGAAGCCCCTAGACACAAGGGTTTCAAAGGGAAACACCCCAGCCCTGGCTAGACCACTAGGCATAAAAAAAAGAATTAATCTGAAAACAAAATCTACCTTTAAATATTAATTGATACAGAGATATAGATAGGATAGCTTGGAAGTTAATCTGAAATTATTATTAAAGGACAAGAAATGTGGTGTAAAGCATGTGAAGGTGGAGCATAAGACAGCTGGAGAGACCTGATTGATTGCTCAAACTATTCACCATGTCATGGAGTCATGGTCATGCATGTATGTGACGAGGAACATTCTCAAAATCTCAATGAGCCTATTGGACCATCGAAAGCAACATCAAAGATATCGTGGTGTGAGTTGTACATCACAATATATGTTTTTTTTGTTTTTTTAAATATAATATATTTGAAGTGTAAAAGGTTTTATCATGTTTTAAAAAGTACAATAAAATGATGTATTAAACGTTAACCATGCCTGAAGTGATATGGCACCAGACCCAACGTTGTCTAAGATTATTTGTGTAACTACAAGTGTGAGCATGTAAATAGGCGCCTTCAAAGAGTTTTAACAAAAGTGTGTCGGACAAATAACTTTTACATGGTGTTTTGTGTAAATTCGATTAGACGAGCCTACTAACTTTTAGTTGGTTCATTAAATAGGATAAAAGTGTTAGATGATGTAAAGTTTGACACTAAAAGGGATATAGTGTGGGGGCAAGGTGTGTCTGCCATTTATTCTAAAGATAGAGGGTTCAAATTCAGCAATGTGCAAGTATATGTGTTTTATAGAAGTATCTAGAGATAGGTAATTTGCCGTTAAAAAAATCATTTTCACATCTTGATTCTTATCATTTAAAGCATTTGCTAACGATAACAAATGTTTAGTGCCTCTGTTTACGTCATCTAGAGTTGGGTAAAAGGGATCCTAGTTATATTGACACATCCATTATCGGGGAAAAAAGGAAACACTTGCAAGTTCTAAAATGTATTCTTGAAGATGTTCATGGTTAAGGTGTATCATGAGTCATGAGAAACAGTTTAGCCTCTATCTCTGCAAGGTTTATAGCATGGGCAAATAACTCCTTAAGCAAATACATGTATATGGCAATTATCTTCTGCCAAGAATTTTGTACCTTTTCTTCTTGGAACAAGGTTGAAAACACATGTTGATGTTTAAGGTAGTATGTTTTAAATGAAAATGTTGTGATAGATTAGTTGTGAAGTCACTACAAACCCGAAAGGCTCATGTGTAAGGAGTGATCAATATGCATGTTTGGTAACCTTATTACTATATATGTTTTACTCTTAATACCTATACGTGCGTAGTATAGGCTTGTATACAATTTAAAAAACATAGAATATATACTTACAATACCATTGACTTGTAAACACAAATGTTGGACCAAAACTCTAGGCATATGTGGTTTTTCTCGGAACCATTTTTATTATATATGAACTAAGAAATATTTTTAGTGACGAGTATGTTATGCTGGCTGAACCTAAGTTAATACAACTCTTGAGTTGTATAAAATATATGACTGTGAGAAACATGTACGGATTCAAAATGTTTTAAAGGAACTATATTTGTCGTAGTTTTTTTGTATTTTTTTATTTATTTTAGATTGTAATAATAATTATGAAAAGAAAATCATTTGAAAGTGAAAAGATATGAAACCAACATGTATAAGATATTAATTCTTTAATACATTGTTGGTTGGTTAAGGAGACGGTTGCTTACTAAACAAATTAACATTTTTTTGAATGATGAAAGTTTACATACTTTTCCCCTTGGCCCACTTAAAAAGTACATATCATAGATTCATAGCTTGAGACATCTAACAACTAAATCATTGTGAACATTTTTTTTTAATTTTTTTAATCAAAAGGCAATTTAACCTTTATGAAATCTTCAACGGTTCAAAGGGTTATAAAAGCATTCACTTAATCAGCTGTTTATCAGATCTTCATACATGCTTCAAAAACATTTACTTTCAAAAATAAGTCCAAACATTCGTATCAAATGCTTAGTTTGTTATTTAGTTTAATACAACTTTACTTTTTATATAAAGTTTCAAGTGTTTTAGACGTTAAGTTTTTCTTTCCCGTTTCTTTTCTATATAGGGTTTTTGAAAATCATTAATGGTTTCGGTGCAACATGTACGTTTAAGTTTAAGTAAAGATTACTTTTTTTTATATATAAAGTTCCAGAGACGTTATTGTTTTCTATAATAGTGTTTTTCATTTCGTCCTGAGTTTTATTATTTCACGTTTTAATGTGCCACAACGTGCACGTTGTTCAACCTTTTAATAGCTATATTTTGTACGGTTTAACTGTCATGCCACAACGGCACAATGTGCGGGGTCCTATTTACTTAGTTAATAACTATTTGTATTTCTAGGAATTCGATAAAGAGTACTAGAATAAAAAAACTAGTAACTTCAAACGATCCACCGGTTCCTTTAATCGATCTATCATATTTTATGAATCAATCGTCCAAAGACATTACTTCCCATAAACCTCGTGATAGAGCGCATGGTCCTCTCGATTAATCAAATGGGGTGTCAAAATCAGGGAAATTTGTATCCCCAAGTGTAATGTCGTGTCTAGCCACATGGATGTCGAGGTGCACAAAAATTAGGCGGTGAACAGAACCTAAGTTGCTTATGTGCGGGGTGAACAGTGGCTTTTCAAATATATAAAAAAATAACTACGTCTTTTAAAATATAAAAATAACTATAGGACCCCGCATAGTGGCTTTTCAAATAGTTATTCCTAGAAATATATTAAAAAGTTATATGGGGTGAACAGTGGCTTTTCAAATATATTTTTAAAATGGTTGCGAATGAAAGAAAGACAAATGATAATGATATAGATATAAAAAAATATTATATAATTGAAAAGGAGAGAGAAAGTGCAAGGGCCCTCTTAGTGGTTGTTTGACCGGTCAGATGGGAGTCTTGGGAGGTGACAGGGTAATAATTTTATAGAGATTTACATATTTAGTATAGATTTGTAGGGTCAAGTTATTTTACAAAAAAGAACAAAAACGAGAAGGATTTGTAGCCATACAAAAAACCTTCAAAAAAACTAATAAAAAAACGTAAAAATTAAAAACAAAAAAATGTTTTCACCATCTTTCTCGTTCTAAAAAAAACAATAGTGAGTGAAAAAGATCGTTTTGTCTTTTTGTTTATCATTGTGTTTTATGTTTATTTTCGTTATTGATTGTGTTTTTTTTCTTGACATTATGTCTTTTTTTTCTTGATATTGTGTAATATTACTGAATATTGTGCTATATTTTGTTCGGCATTGTGTTATATTTTGCGATCTATTGTGTTTCTTTTTAAGTTATAATTGTGTATGTTGTTCATTCTGATAATTGTGTCTTTGATCTCGGTATTGTGTCATTTCGTCAATTTTTTTTGAACGAGAATGATGGTGAAAACTTTTTAGTTTTTTTAATTTTTTAGTTTTTTATTTATATTATGAGTTATGATTTTTTTATTATTATTTTTGAATTATTTTAAAGGGTTTTTTATGTGGTCACAATCCTTCTCATGCTTCTTATTTTTATCTTATTTTGTATTTTAACTATACCCTAGATTTGTAATGTTATATAAACAAATCTAGGGTAAATGGGGGGCTACATTGGGGTGCTTTTTGTCTCAAAGTAGCCCCACTCCACCTTGCCTTAACCGAACTCGGCTTCTAAAGTATTTGTTGGCTCAATTATTGTTTGGCTTAAGTGTAGGGCACAACTCAAGAAATAAAAGAGTTTTATTATATTTGGTAATGTATTGGCTAACAAGTTATGTTAGTCTATATAAAACGAGTTATGGTAAGACATTATAGATTAAGAAGTTGATGCAACCAAGTTAGGGTTCATCAAAAGTACAACCGAGTTAGGTTTGAGAGTTTGTAATCAGTTTTTATGTTATATTTTCTGACTAATATAAACGGGAGTTAGTCGTTTAATTCGTGTTTGATTATCGATAAGGAACTTGAGTATTTTTCTCTTATTCAATGATTAATCACTTAATTTTATTCAACGATTAATGTTAAAAACTAGTACCTTGAAGAGTTGAGGCAATCAAACAAACGATTTGTATTGATCGAATGAACCTGGATGAATTAAACAAATAGAAATTAAAATTGAATGAACTAATAGCTATTCAAAAGGGGGTTGCTACATAACTTTTTGCCCATTTTCCTGCCACTTTATTGTAATCGTTTTGTTTCATAATAAAATATAGGAAACTTGTACTTTTAAAACATCGTAGTATTACCTTGAATGGTTCAAGCTGCCACAAACTATTATTACCCTAGCAAAAATCTAAAATCTTTGTTTAGGGCAAGGGTGTTTACGATTCGGTTTAAAACTGTAACAAAGCCCAAGCTATATTAGTGTGACACCCGGTAAATTCCCACCCCCTTAAACTAAGTAATCAACCTAATAATTAGGTGATTGTAAATATTATGCGCGCCATGTTAGTCAGCGCGTGCATTTGTTATGTGCGCCCTGCGCGAGCGCGCTATGTTAGAATCAGCGCGGGCACATTATGTGCGCCCGGCGCGAGCATATGTTAGAATCAGCGCGGGCATTTATGTTTGCCCTGCGCGAGCGCGCCATGTTAGCCAGCGCGTGCATGTGTTATGTGCGCCCTGCGCGAGCGCACCATATTAAGAACCTGCGTGAGCATATATTATATGCGCCATGCGTGAATAATTTGGCTTTATGTTTTCATGTAACTTAAACGTTATGTTGTCTATGGGTTGACCATCCCGCATGATGCTAAGGCGGGTGCATCCTACATCGTTTATGCGCGTGCGGAAGGGAACTAACCTACCCGCATGGCGGGAACGTTGAGAGCTAGTTTGTCTGAAGCTCCAGGATGGAATTGACTTCAACATGACTGATCACTATGTTGAAATACCAAAACCACCTGGAGAATCTACAAATGAAACTCAAATGTCCTTAACTGCGAGAAGGTTACGCACCTACCCGCAGCAAAGAAATGTCCTACACGCAGAAAGCTATGCGCACCAAGTTATACGCGCAGAACAACACTTAGTCAATGTTCAGATTTAAGGAAATTGTCCCCGCCCAAAAGAGGGCGGTAGCGTGTTTCAGAAAACTTCTACTTTTTACTGTACACTGTCTAAAGCACTGAAAAAGCAAACTGTAAAAGTCAACTGCCAGCCACCCACTCTCACCAGCCACAGCCCTGCATGTCCTGTCCATATCAAATCAGAATCTTTAATCTACTTTTCTACTCTTTTTTAATAAATAATAATAATTTTCATACTTTATCATCATTTCAAAAGATTTCAATTCCCTAAAGCAAGGGATTATGTTCCCTTGAGTTTGCCTATAAATTTGTAGCCTAAATTATCACCCAAAACACACTTCAAAGAACTACAAACTTGCACTAATCCTTTCCCAAGCATCCGTTGTTTCCAGCTCCGATCCTGTTACTAGGTAAGCCGAGATTATAACCTTGAGATCTACCTTCCAACCCTTATATCTTGATCTTAATATATATATTTGTTATTTAATCGTATTCTAGACCTTCGATTCCGAGGCCAACACCAAGAAAACCCGAATCTCGATTAATCCCTTAACAAGAACCACAGGTGAGTCTCACAGCCCCTATTTTCACTGTTTTCACTACTTTTAAACTGTTTTCGGGGCGAGGGACACGTACTTAAATAATGTTTTATCATGGTATACTTACAAGCTAAGCAAACGATTACGTGTTTAAGTTATGTTTCATGATGAGCAATGCGAACAGTTATCTATGGTTTTTTCGATGATAGTGCACCAGATTCGAGTAAGTGATCACTTTACCATTGGAACTCCAAGGGTAGGGACTGCTGGTTTGATCCGCCCACTCGTAGGGGTCGCACCTCTTACACAGACGAGTGCCTAGTATGGTCATGGGGCAGTACTATGGGTTTGAGCCCGCTCGTAGAGGTCGCTCCTCTTACGCAGACGAGCGCCTTGTTTTCCGGCACAACGTCCGCGCGTAACCCGCGGGACGGTATTACAGCATATATTCGCTCGTAGTGGCAGCGCCACTTACACAGACGAGCACAGTTTTCCAGAAGTGTCCGCGCGTAACCCGCGGGACGGTATTACGTTATTTTAGCTCGTAGTGGCAGCGCCACTTACACAGACGAGCATAGTTCCCAGGAATGTTCGCGCGTAACCCGCGGAACGATTTTATCAGAATATGCTGATAGAGCTATGTTTTACCAAGCATGTGTTTTAATGATGCTAACAGAATTATGTTTCAGAATGATTATGATGCAATACGATTTGTCAAGTTACTAAAACTTGTGAACTCACTCAGTTTATACTGATTCAAATGTTTTTACGTGTCTTTCAGGAGATAACTAGGTAGCGCATGGAGTCACACTTAGAGCACCACACGCGGAACATCTAAAACAAGCTTTTTGGAAGATTTTGGTTTTATCCCCTCGATGCGCACGGTTACCCGCCGCGCAAGGGGATATGGCGAGAAAATCTTCAGTTTTTGTACTTGGATGTTTTTATGTAATCTTAAACAATGTAATGTATTAAACATTTCATGTGCAATGAAAATCTTTGAATGTTTTGCAATGGCCCGTGCTGAATTATCAATCCCCACTCGCGCGCGCCCGGCTGTTTCCGCCGCTCAGGGCCGGGTGTGACAGATTGGTATCAGAGCACTGGTTATAGCGAACTAGGAAAAGAAGTTTTTAACCTAGACTATAACCTTTGGGGAATCGCATGAAATATTTTCAAAAGAATATGTTCAAAAGAAAAATCACACACGCACTTAGGAACACGGGTCACAGTGTCTAGAGATAAGAACATTATGTGCTCTGAGTACATGCGCTAAGTTTGTTATATTTTCTTTTTATGAAAAGAATGCCTCCAACCAGAGCCAAGGGAATTACCATGACACCCGAGGAGCTCGCAGAAATAATCGCGCAGGCGATTGCAACACATGAGGCCAGCAAGGCCGAATCTAGTCAGGGTCGCCAAGAGAACGAGACCCCAGAACCCGAATCAGGAGCCTTGGACAAAGGATGCTCCTATAAAACATTCATGGCCTGTAGGCCTTGGCCGTTCAAAGGCACCGAGGGAGCCATTGGGCTCTACAATTGGATTGACAAGATGGAGACCGTTCTCTCCATCAGCGGATGTAGTGAAAACCAGAAGGTCCTTTACGCGACCTGCATGTTCCAAGAAGCAGCTTCGTCTTGGTGGAAGCTCCAAGTAAAGACTTTGGGGCGAGAAATTGCTCTTCACAAGACCTGGGAAGAATTGAAAGAAATGATGATGAGAAAGTTCTGCTCTCGCGCAGAAATTCAGAGCTTGCAACAAGAATTCTGGAACCACACCATGGTAGGAACGGATATCGATGCCTACACCAATCGTTTCAACGAGCTTTGCCAGCTGGTGCCAGACATGGCAAACACAGAAGAAAAGAAAATCGAGAGGTACATCTTTGGGTTACCTCCTGTCGTTAGAATCCCGCTCAACGCCGCCGCACCTCCGACCTTTGACGAGGCGGTTGCGCGAGCCATCACCCTCACAAGGGATACGGTTCGTGCGGGTATGTTGACTGCTCGCTTGAACGAGCAGCGAACCTCTGACTCCAAGAGGAAATGGAACTCCCACCGAGGATCAGACTTCAAGCAGCCACCGCCCAAAAAGCAGGAAAGCACAAGGGTTTACGCGATTCAAGCCGCGGAACCATCAAGGAAAGGATACAGCGGGCCTTACCCATGGTGCAACAAATGCAAGTACCACCACGAAGGCGAATGCGCGAACGTCACGTGCGCCAAATGTGGCAGACCAGGACACAAGACGGTGAATTGCCGTGCTAAAGAAGCTGGAGCCAATGACAACTGCTACGCATGCGGGAAGCCTGGACACTTCAGTCGGGATTGCCCACAGAAAGGAAACCAAGCTCGCGGGTGAAGCAAAGGAAGAGCCGAATGTGGTAACCGGTACGTTTTTGCTTAACGGTCATTATGCATCTGTCTTATTTGATACTGGCGCTGACCTAAGTTTTATATCCCATGAGTTTAAAAACTCCCTGGGCTTAGCGACCAGTAGGCTAGACAAACCTTATACTATAGAACTAGCCAATGGTAGGCAGTTATGCGCGAATGAAAGGACTGAGCAATGCGTATTAGTCATGGGAGGTCATGAGTTCAATATAAACTTGTTGCCAATAGATTTGGGAAGTTTCGATATTGTGGTAGGTATGGATTGGTTGGTCGAGAATCTCGCGGAGATTGTTTGTCATGAGAAGCAGGTTCGGATTCCACTGTTGAACGGAGAAACTTTGATGATCCAAGGGGAAAGAAAGGGAGTTGCGACGAAACTGATTTCGTGCCTAAAGGCGCGTAAGTGCCTAAGGAAAGGGTGCTACGCCTTCCTGGCGCATGTAGTAGAGAAGAAAGATGAGCGAAGAATTGAAGACTTACCGGTAGTGCGCGAATTCCCAGAAGTTTTTCCTGAAGATCTGCCCGGGTTACCGCCGCCGCGACAAGTCGAGTTTCATATTGATTTGGTCCCAGGAGCTGCGCCAGTAGCTCGAGCGCCTTATCGCTTAGCTCCATCTGAGATGCAAGAGCTATCCAATCAGTTACAGGAACTATTGGATAAGGGTTTCATACGCCCAAGCTTTTCACCTTGGGGAGCTCCAGTACTGTTTGTAAAGAAGAAGGATGGTTCGTTCCGGATGTGTATTGACTACAGGGAGCTGAACAAGCTGACAGTCAAAAATCGGTACCCCTTACCGAGGATTGACGACTTATTTGACCAGTTGCAGGGATCCAGTTATTATTCGAAGATAGATCTACGGTCAGGATACCACCAACTTAGGGTCCATGAGGAAGACGCGCCAAAGACAGCCTTCCGAACCAGATATGGCCATTATGAGTTCTTAGTGATGCCTTTCGGGCTAACTAATGCGCCGGCTGTATTCATGGATCTGATGAACCGTGTATGCAAACCATATTTGGACAAGTTTGTGATTGTGTTTATAGATGATATTTTGATTTACTCTCGAACCAAGGCCGAGCATGAGCAACACCTGAGAATGATTTTGGAATTGTTAAGGAAAGAAAAGTTGTATGCGAAGTTTTCCAAGTGCGAGTTTTGGCTTAGAGAAGTTCACTTTCTCGGTCACGTTGTAAACGAGAAAGGAATTCACGTCGATCCTTCTAAGGTTAAAGCCATCGAAAACTGGGAAGCGCCAAAAACCCCAACAGAGGTGAGGCAATTCCTTGGACTAGCTGGCTACTATCGACGCTTCATTGAGAACTTCTCCAAGATAGCTCTACCTCTGACCGCGCTAACTCAGAAAGACAAGGCGTTTATTTGGGGCGAGAATCAGGAAGCGGCATTTCAAATGTTGAAACAGAAGTTATGTAGTGCGCCAATCTTATCCCTGCCCGAGGGGACGGATGACATCGTTGTTTACTGCGACGCTTCACACCAGGGACTCGGATGTGTCCTTATGCAGCGAGACAAAGTTATAGCGTATGCCTCGCGCCAACTTAAGACCAATGAGAAGAACTACACAACGCATGATCTGGAACTTGGAGCTGTTGTCTTCGCGCTAAAAATTTGGCGCCATTACCTCTATGGTACAAAGTGTATAATCTTTACGGATCACAAGAGCCTTCAACATATATTTGATCAAAAGGATTTAAACATGAGGCAACGAAGATGGGTTGAATTGTTGAATGATTATGATTGCGAGATCAAGTATCATCCGGGGAAAGCGAATGTGGTAGCAGACGCGCTAAGCAGAAAGGAGCGAATAAAAACGCTACGAGTCAAGGCTCTAAGGTTGACCATTCACGCAGATCTCTCTACCCGCATCCGAGACGCTCAGCAAGAAGCCTTGAAACCAGAGTTTGTTAAAAACGAATGCCTTGGGGGTATGATTAAGAATTTGAAACTAAAAGGGAACAACACTCGATATTTTGCCAACCGTATATGGGTCCCTCTCAAGGGAGGATTGCGCGAGCAAGTTTTAAACGAAGCTCACAAGACGCGGTATTCCGTACATCCTGGCGCAGACAAGATGTACCAAGATGTTAAAACGCTGTATTGGTGGCCCAATCTTAAAGGCGCCATCGCGATGTATGTCAGTAAGTGCCTGACGTGTTCAAAAGTAAAGGCTGAATTATCAATCCCCACTCGCGCGCGCCCGGCTGTTTCCGCCGCTCAGGGCCGGGTGTGACAATTAGTTTAGTGGGTAACCGTAATCTGCTAAGTTAATTAATTGAAATGTAGTAATGGATCGTTAAGTTTATAATCCGGCTGCATTCAAGCTACACTATTAATTATCCTAAACTAGACATAAAGCTTCCTATATTTCGTCGGTAGAGGCGCAACCTGTTTCAAACTGTATAAGCCCAAACGGGTCGGTTTTGGTTTTTAATGACTAAAAAGCGTTAGTTACGGTTTGGCTCACGACTTGACCTAAAATCGTCAAAACCGCACCGTCAACCCCAACCCAGATCATTGCGGATCAGTTTGGCTCACGGTTTGACCTAAAAAACCGTTAAACCGCATACATTTGACATTGTATAGTTAATAATAAAAAAAGAAAAACCTAAAAATCAAACCAATATTTTCGTAGATACAGAAGTACGTATAACACTTTGCTTGAGTGTCTATATATAACAGTTTATGAGGGGCTATCTTCTCCATCGATCCATTGGTATTCTTCGAAAACCATTTCTCCATACGCGATGACCTTAGGAGCTGCAAAGGTAACCTAGCATACCATATCTACTCAACTGATCAACTCATGCACTTAACTTTTACTAATCGAATATAAAAAAGCGGTTAATTTTCACAGATAAAGCTCAACGAAGACGACACATTGCCCAAATACAAGAGCGTCGCTCTAGTCATCAGAGTCACTGGAATCGTTGGCAACAGCCTCGCGGAAATCCTCCCACTGTCCGACACCCCTGGTGGTCCATGGAAAGTCTACGGAGTTGCCTGTCGCCCTCGTCCTCAATGGAACGCTGACCACCCGATCGAATACATTCAGTGTGACATCTCGGATCGAGACCAAACACTAACTAAACTCGGTGGTCTCCAAGACATTACACATATCTTCTACGTCACGTGGGCCAATCGATTCACTGAAACCGAGAACTGCGAGGTAAATGGTCAAATGTTCAAAAACGTTCTGGATGCAGTGGTCCCCAGTTCTCCCAGTTTGCAACACGTTTGTTTGCAAACTGGGAGGAAACACTAGTGGGGACCGTTTGAATTGCTAGGGAAGTTATCTCATGATACCCCTTATCACGAAGATCTACCCCGACTCGAATATCCAAATTTTTATTATACTCTAGAGGACATATTATTCGAAACAGTTAAACAAAAGGAAGGATTAACATGGTCTGTTCACAGACCTGGAACCATCTTTGGGTTTTCACCGTATAGTATGATGAATTTGATCGGTTCATTATGTGTTTACGCTGCAATATGCAAACATGAAGGTGTTGCATTAAAGTTTCCAGGGAGTAAAGAAGCATGGAATAGTTATTGGGATTGTTCGGATGCTGATTTGATAGCTGAGCAACAAATATGGGCTGCAGTTGATCCGAATGCGAAGAATGAAGCTTTTAACATCAGTAACGGAGATGTGTTTAAATGGAAGGTGTTGTCTGAGCAGTTTGAGGTTGAGAATGGCGGGTTTGATGAAGGTGGTGAGAGGGTGAGCTTGGCGGAGATGATGAAGGATAAAGGGAGTGTTTGTGATAAGATTGTGAGGGAGAAGGTCTGGTGACTACCAAATTGGAAGAGGTTGCTGCATGGTGGTTTGCGGATGCGATGCTTGGATTTGAGGGCGCGTTGGACACCATGAACAAGAGCAAAGAACATGGGTTTTTTGGGTTTAGGAATACTAAGTCTTCAATGGTTTCTTGGATTCATAAGATGAAAGGTTACAAGATTGTTCCTTGAATTTAAAATATCCTACTGTTATACGGCGGAATGAAGACAAATTAACAAAATAATAGCACATCTATAGTTTGTTTTCTCATCTTTAGTTATGTCTAAGGGTAAACCAACTACTTCATATTATTGTCTAATCAGTGTATTTTTAATTTCATCTATGATTACGAACTAAGAAACTTTAATTTGGAAAATCACTTGGGATCCAGCCATTTCGGGCTCTCATATAATACAAAAAAGTTAAATTAGGTGTGCATGTATTAATATTATGGTAACTGTCGCTTTAAACATTTACAAAAAGTTAGTGCATTAACTCAAGAACAACACATGTACTATACTTGTTTTGTATACCTGGAACTCATATAACCTAACCTCAGCATCTGAAATTAATCAGTTCGTTCGCCAACATGTGAGAATTACAATAAGAACTAGAAAACCAAATTAGGAAAACAAATTTTAAATCACAAGCCAGAAAATAAAAATTGAAAGAAAACCTTAATTGTGAACTGATGAAAGTGGCGCATTGTATCTAACGACAGACCGAAACATATACAGCCTGATATTTACAACTTCATAGAACACCAAGTGATTTTCAAAAAAAAAAATAAAAAAATCCCACCTTTGCTTTGTCCATCCCGGAATGACATGACACCATGACTGACGAGTTTAACGCTCTTACTAAAATGAGACTTGGGAATTGTCCCACGTATCCTCCGATGAATATTATGCGTAGCATGCATGTAGCTCTTCAAGAATAAGTTTAATTCGGATGGCACCCTCGAGCGACATAAGGCTCAGTTAGTTTGTGACGGTTCAAGAACTAATTGATATACTTACCAAAACATAAACCCCCAATAATTAATATTGAATAACTCTCAATATTATATAGAGCAATTATAACTCAAAACCCTATCACACATAACTCGTGTTTCTCTAAATGAACCCTAACACGGTTGCATATCGTGTGTGTCTCTAATGTCTAACCATAACTCGATTTATATAGATCACTAACCTAACTTACTAATAAAGGCATTACCAAATATAATACGGGTCAAGTTATTTTACAAAGAGAAACAAAAATGAGAAAAATGAGAATGATTTGTAAACATATAAAAAAACCCCTCAAAAAATTTTAAAAAAATAAGTAAAAAAATCATAACTCAAAATTTAATAAAAAAACAAAAAAAGTAAAAACATAAAAATGTTTCCACCGTCTTTCTCATTCTTATAAAAAAACACAATGGTAAGTGAAAAAAGTCGTGCATTTTTGTTTATCATTTTGTTTTGTGTTTATTTTCGTCATTAATCGTGTCTTTTTTCTTTGAAATTGTGTTTTTTTTTCTTTATATTGTGTAATATTACTTAACATTATGCTATATTTTGTTCAGTATTGTGTATATTATTTTTTATTTTTTTTGAACGGGAATGATGGCGGAAACATTTTAGTTTTTTTATTTTTTTTTGTTTTTTATTTATATTTTGAGTTATGATTTTTTTTATTATTTTTTGAATGTTTTTTTAAGAGGTTTTTTGTGTACTCACAAATCCTTCTCACGTTTATCATTTTTGTCTCCCTTTATATTTTAACTTTACCAAAAACCTTAATTGCAACCCCATAAACCCATTACTTCATTAATGAATCCTACGGGCCCAATAGGTCCAACCCGATCACCTACACGTGATGAGCCTATTAAGATGGAAATTACGTCCAACAACAGTTGCTCTCAACATGTAGGTATTGATTGTGGGGAGGCTTTTAGCTCGGTTGTCAAACCGGTTACTCTCACGGTCTTGGCCGGTTCATAAATTGGATGTTACAAATTCGATCGGCATCGGGTTATGTAACCGGAACTAAGCAAAATAAAATTAATTTGTTAACACCTAGATACATAAAATTAGGGATGAGCATGGTGCCGGACCGGTACCGACCGGTCCCGATCCCGAAAATCCCGATCCCGAAAATCCCTAATTCTTGGTACCGGTACCGGTACCGAAATATTCGGTTCGGTACCAGTACGGGATTATACCGGTACCGGAGGTAAAAAATCGGGAAATACCGGTACCGGTACCGTACCGATCCCGAAAGTTAAAACTTTGGTACCGACGGTACCAAATCGTTACCAGTCCCGATTTTGCCCATCCATACATCAAATTAACATATTTAAGCACAAAAAAAATAATAAATAAACACACGTCGAGGCGGAGAACCGACGTGAATATGATATATTATCGGCCATAAGAAAAATAAGATATTTAAAACGATGTATATGTGATAGGTAAAACATGGCCGTTGTGACAGCGAATTCAATGGATATCAAATAGGTTCGTTACGGTATAAAAAATAAACCCAAATAATAATTTTGACGAATTAACATATGTATACCAATAACAATAATAATAATAATAATAATAATAATAATAATAATAATAATAATAAAAATATTCACGTGACAAATAAAATTTGTCAAAAAACCTTCTCGAGATGAAATTTGAACTTGCATCCTCCTTTCCTAAGCTCTAACAAGCATATCAACAACCAACATATCAAGTTATCACAATTGATAAATTATTAAAATGATTTACAAAATAAAACTAAACTAATAAAATAATAAAAAAATCTTTTGTGACACCAAACTTATTAAATATACTCATTAGATGGCTCGACATGCCTCTTACTATATGTTGACGACATTCTATTACTCACATCTTCATCCGATGCTCTTAGTCAACATCTCATGTCTTACCTTAATTGCCACCAAGTTCTCCAGTAAAGACTCAGGGTCGTTGAGCTTCTTTTTAGGTATTTCAGTTACACGTACAAGTGATAACATGTTTTTCGTATGCTACCTATGCTCCAAACGTTATTAAAAGGGACGGAATGGATTTCTGCAAACATGCGGCTACCCCGGTTGACACGAACGGGAAATTAAGTGCCTCGACTGGTACGCCGTTTCATGACCCGACCTTATACCGTAGCGTGGATGGGGCTCTTCAGTATAATATTCACTAGACCGGACATTAGTTATACAGTTCAGCATATCTGCATGCATATGCACACACCTATGACCACTCCCTGGGATGAACTTAAACACATTCTTCAATATGTTGAAGTGACGGTGGAATATGGCTAACATTGGGAAAAAATGACAGATCCGTCTTTTCTAGTCTATACTAATGCTGATTGGGTGGGTTGCCTGGACACTCATTCCACCTCTGGTTATTGTGTTTATTATGGTAATAACTTGATCCCTTGGTCTTTAAAGCGGCAACCGACTATATCTCGCTCCAGCGCCGAAGCCGAATATATATAATTTTTTTTAAAAAAAAATTACCGAAAAAAATTAAATATTATTTAAATTTACATGTTTGTATATTTAAAAAACTAAAAATTAACAGAAGATTTTTGAATGTTAATATTATCTGTGGGCGGTGGCTGCCTTATATTCTTGGTAAACATGTAGTTAAAGTTATGAAAAAATGATAATATATTCTTGGTAGTTGGTATTAGGATGAAAATAATATCTTGGAACATATAAATTAACATTTAGTCACGATCTCTATGGCGCCGTAGTGGAAAGGAAACCATAAGTCTATATATAAGATACAATCTTGCCGGCTGTCTTATACAACAAATATCCATTGAATCAATATTTCTCCATTTACACTATCTCTATCTCAACTTATGTTCATGCACTTCAGTTTAACCAATTAATCTTAACTCTGTTAATTAATTTACACAGAAAAAGCTCCATGTAGACGACGCGCCACCCATATACCAGAGCGTCCCTCTAGTCGTTGGAGTCACTAGAATCGTTGGCAACAGCCTTGCAGAAATCCTCCCACTGTCCGACACACCTGGCGGTCCATGGAAAGTCTACAGAGTGGCACGCCGCCCTCGTCCCCAATGGAACACCGACCACCCGATCAAATACATCCAGTGTGACATCTCAAATCATGACGAAACCTCTTAGAAACGATAATACTAAAAAATATTCTAGTTTCTTATTTTGATTGATGATATTACAAGGAAATATATAGAATGGAAAACAAACTAAAATGGGAAATAACAAACAGTAAGGCTAAACAAATGGGAAGTCAAAGGAGGTGATTAAGGGCATAAAAAAAGGGATCCAATATTCCAATAAAACCGTAACTAAACTTGTAGTCTCCAAGACATCACCCATGTGTTCTATGTCACGTGGGCTAGTCGATCCACTGAACCCGAGAACTGTGAAGTCAATGGCCAAATGTTTAAAAACGTTCTCCCCAGTTCCCCCAGTTTGCAACACGTTTATTTGCAAACTGGGAGGAAACACTACTGGGGACCGTTTGAATTGCTAGGAAAGTTATCACATGATACTCCTTATCACAAAGATTTACCTCGACTTGATTACCCGAATTTCTATTATATCCTAGAGGACATTTTTATTCAAATCGGTTGTACAAAAGGAAGGATTAACATGGTCTGTTCACAGACCTGGAACGATCTTTGGGTTTTCATCCAACCTTGATGTTTGGCAGGGGCGGATCCACATATAGAGGATCGGGGTCACGAGATACCGATGTTTTTTAAAAGTTTACTAAAGACGGTATATTAAAATTTTAAATTAGTAGATGGAACTCATAAGATAATTGTTGATTCGGTGAAGTGGTAATTCTTGGGTTTTTCAAGGTGGAGGTCACATGTTCTAAGTCTTTTAGTATTTTTAAAAAGCTTTTTGTTTTATGTGTAGTAACTTTTTTAGTCTCAATGTCGATAGTAGTATAACCCATGTATTTACTCCACTATTTAAAATAATACCATTAAGAATTTTTATTTCCCTTTTCTTTTTCAAAATTGAATAAACATGCCATTAGTTTTTACTAAAAGTTTTTACTAAAATGCCATTAATTAGAGTATTAGGTTACTTACGTGTAACTTTAGTTGATTTTTTCCTAATTCAATCCTTTTAAGAAAATATATAATTAAAGAATAATTTTACCATTTAGTATTTACGTTTAGATTTATCGAATTTATTTGATTTTTTCTATTTTTCTTTAATAGAAAATGTAATTAAGGATTATTATTTTTTTGTTTATTTAGAGACACATTCTTGAATATTAGGGTAAAAATAATTCAAGTTAAGCTTTTGATACTAAAAAATTTTAAGATAATTACTTGGCTTTGGAGGTTTAGTTATATAGTATAGAAAATATTTATGTTGTGACCCTCTTATTGAAATGTTTTAATTCCGTCACTAATTTCATATTGGTAATTGTATGTTGTATTAAAAAAGAATTTATTGTCAACATGACGGTCGAAGATATAAAGATTCGTTTTCAAGATATAAAAAGTTATAGAGAACAACTTTAAAAATTTGTAATGTTTTTTTCTCATTTCTAATGACATCGTATTTTATGGGTTTTATAATGAGTAACGATCATATTTCTTTTAACTATAATATTATTATTTTTTTTATAAAAGTAACCCCCTCTGTATGTGTATAGGTCAAAATCAACCAATGCAACCTAAAATACTTATTCTAAACTTGAATCAAAATCAAGCAAAGGCAACCATATAAAACTTAATTAGATCAAAAACTCGAAGGTAGAATGCATACACATATTTAAACTCCAATTACCAAATCCTTTGTTATTTTTACACATTCTAACCATAACAGAAAAAACCAACAAACATGAAAGCTCAAAGAAATTAAGGAACAATCTTGTAACCTTTCATCTTATCAATCCAAGAAACCAATGCAGATTTGGTATTCCTGAACCCAAAAAACCCATGTTCTTTGCTCTTGTTCATAGTATCCAACACACCCTCAATTCCAAGCATCGCATCCGCAAACCACCATGCCGCAACCTCCTCCAATTTAGTAACCACCAGCCCCTTCTCGCTCACAATCTCATCCCAAACACTCCCCTTATCCTTCATCATCTCCGCCAAACTCGTCCTCTCGACACCTTCATCAAACCCGCCATTCTCCACCTCAAACTGCTCAGCCAACACCTTCCATAGATGCTTCCATTTAAACACATCCCCATTACTTATATTAAAAGCTTCATTCTTCGCATTCGGATCAACCACAGCCCATATATGTTGCTCGGCTATCAAATCAGCATCCGAACAATCCGAATAACTATTCCAAGCCTCTTTACTCCCTGGAAACTTAAACGCAACCCCTTCATGCTTGCATATTGCAGCATAAACGCATAAAGTACCAATCAAATTCATCAAACTATAAGGTGAAAACCCGAAGATTACTCCAGGTCGATGAACTGACCATGTTAATCCTTCCTTTTGTTCAACCGATTTGAACAATATGTCCTCTTGAGTATAATAGAAATTCGGGTAATCAAGTCGAGGTAGATCTTCGTGATAAGGGGTATCATGAGATAACTTCCCTAGCAATTCAAACGGACCCCAGTAATGTTTCTTGCCAGTTTGCAAACAAACATGTTGTAAATTGTGAGCTTTAGGGATAACTGCATCAAGAACGTTTTTTAACATTTGGCCGTTGACTTCACAGTTCTCGGATTCGGTGGCTCGACTAGCCCACGTTACGTAGAAGATATGTGTAACGTCGTTGAGACCGCCGAGTTTAGTAAGTGTTTGATCGCGATATGAGATGTCACACTGGATGTATTCGATCGGGTGATCAGCGTGCCATTGAGGGCGAGGGCGGCGGGCGACTCCATAGACCTTCCATGGACCCCCTGGTGTGTCGGACAGTGGGAGGATTTCTGCAAGGCTGTTGCCAACGATTCCAGTGACTCCGACGACTAGAGCAACGCTCTGGTAATTGGGTGGCGCGTCGTCTACATCGAGCTTTTTCTATGTAAATTAACAGAGTTGTAGTTTTCTATCAGTATAGTTTACATCGAAATAGAAGACAAAAAGAGTTTAAGATTCCATTGGCAAAAGTGAAGTGCATGAACATGAGTTGAGATAGATCATAGAGATTAGTACCTTTGCAGCTCCGATAGCTCCGGCCCACCACCAGCTCATCCTGTGTAATACAGAGAAATGATGATTCGACTGATCATGATGAAAATATATCTAAGACTATCTTGGACTTATACGAAAGTGACTAGATGTACATTTTCTTTTCTTTTTTTATTACATTTTATATCATTATCATTACAGAGAACTTTAGTTTTAATCCAGTAGTTTCTTTAAATTATCAAATATAGTCCAATAGTTTATTTTAGACTTCAATGGTACAATAGTTTCATTTTACTATAAATTTTAGTCCATGCCTTTAACGTCATCCACCGGATCATTAGTTAACCTCACATGAGGGGCTTCTTTTGTCATTTTAAACTATGAAGAGTTTTTTTTTTTTTTTTTTTTTTTACATATTATTTTTAATAACCATAAGATGGATGTGTTTCAGGTCCACCACCGCAAATAATAGCCGTCGAACGAACAAGAAATAATCCCACCTCTGTATTTGCTTCATCTTTCAAACCCTAACTCTACCGAACCTCCCACGTAGATCCGTCACCATAGACATAAACGACGTTTGAAACCTAGGTATGGATGCTTCTTGATTTAAACGTTACAAGCAAAAAAAATTTCAATTGATTTTGTTTATAGTAGATTCCAAGAGTGATCTTTCTGATTCGAAGGTTTGATTCCCGAATTCAGATTATTATCATTTTATTTATTCAATTTCAGATTTGGAATTCAATTGTAGGTCATGATTTATGTGTGTATTATTATATCAATCATTTCATTAAGAATGTTTTAGTTATGTTTGCTTTATCCCAAATAATTCACCTCTTTTTGTTGATTAGATTACAATTTACAAATGGATGGCCTATAGCTACTTCTCAAAAGTTTAAAGAAATGGTTAAAGCTTTGCACCCTGTAGGTATTACATTTTTGTTTATTTGACTTTGATCTTTTTATGGAAAATTTGGAAATTATTCAATACTAAGGTCGTCTTGGATTTTGTTTACAACCATTCCTAGATCTAATGCTGTCAAGCGTGAAGTTCTAGCTGCTTTTAATGTTGTCAAAAGTGCAGCGTTTTCTGCATTCTAATGATGTCAAGAGCGCGACTGATGCTGTCAAAAGTGCTGATAATTCGGGTAATCAAGTCGAGGTAGATATTCGTGATAAGGGGTATCATGAGATAACTTCCCTAGCAATTCAAACGGTCCCCAACAATGTTTCCGCCCAGTTTGCAAACACACATGTTGCAAACTGGGGATCACTGCGTGGAGTACGGTTTCGTTGTGATCCGAGATGTCACACTGGATGTATTCGATCGGGTGATCAGCGTGCCATTGAGGGCAAGGTCGTCTGGCAACTCCGTAGAATTCCCATGGACCGTCGAGTGTGTCGGAGAGTGGGAGGATTTCTGCGACTCTGCGAGGCTGTTGCCAACGATTCTAGTGACTCCAACTACTAGAGCAACGCTTTGGTTGTTGGATGACGCGTCGTCTTCATCGAGCTTTTTCTGTGTGAATCAACATGAGTTTAAGATTAACTGGAAACCCTGAAGTGCATGAACATAAGTTGAGAGAGATAGTACCTTTGCAGCTCCGATTGCTCCGGCCCACCACCAGCTCATAGTGAACACGGAGAAATGATGATCAACAATTTCTTTTTTAATTATATTTTATTGCATTGGTGGTCCTAGGCATATTGTATTTTAGTCGTTAACTATGACTTTTTGTAACATAATTATTATGCCAATAGTTTGTAAGAATGCAACCCTGCCGATCGTTAATTTGTCCTGCTAGTACATGTGAAGTATCCAAACTACCCTTTCATATTGATACTATAATAAAAGTTTTTAAAATTAAAAAGAATGGAAAATAAAATATAGACTACAAGAAAGAAAAAACGCTACAATTAGTGGCTAACTATCAATGACTAATACATCATTCTGGAATCATGATAAGTGTAAACATCATAGATTATTTTTTATGCGACTTCATGTTAGTCACAAATATTCTAACATTTAAATGACGTTTTGGGATCGGTATTATCCTAAAACCTAAAATATTTGGTATTGAATTGGTACTGAAAGTATCCGGTTTAGTATAGGTATCCTGTATCATTTGCTTATCCCTATAATGATATTCAAATAACTAATATAGATGAAACATATTAGAGATTAAAAAATAGTTCAGAATGTATTGAATTAAGGACTTATATTTATTTCTAAACGCCTTTCATATAAGAAAATGATAGTCTCCAATTAAATGGCACAAGTTCTACAAAGTATGCATACTGAAAAATCAATCCCAACATGTCACACTCTGACTTAGGGTCTAGAAGCATGACCACGAGTTGGTGTATGTTTTGTAAATATACCAGAGTTTATGGGTTGATTTTAGCGGAAGACTTTAGGTTGATTTATATATTAATTTACATTGAAAATTTACTTGGGGATTAAATACCTAAGTATTCGTTTACAAAACACTTGTTTATATTACAAGGATTTCATTATCAAAAACTGAGCCATCTTGTAACGCGCTTCTATCTCCATGATGACTCCAATCCTTGCTATTGCTTACTAATACTTAGTTACCTGCAATGGGTGGAAAAATACGTCAGCTATGTGCTTGTGAACACGTATGACTCAAAAAATATTTAAAGTACCATTACAATACAAATATAGTTTTCTGTACAAGCTCAGCAAGAAGTATTTCATTCCACGGATTTGTACCACTACCCTACATACAAAGGTGTTCCCTGAGCCACATAGCTCCTGATGGAGAACTAGTTATGATTGTTAGCCTGCGGCCACGCAGCCTTTGACTGTTTAGGCTAGACTGTTATGTATGGATCTAGACACATTTGTAATTGGTCTGAGTTTCTTTTATTTTCTATTAGTATTATAACGTTTTAGAGATCACGTAATCTCATGTAAACGTTTGACTGACTCTTTAAGATAGACACCTGTTCATCTTATAGAGTATGAATATGTTTTCACTGTTTGTAAAGGTTTAACGTATTCACTTGTACCGTCGGTGTGCGTTTGAAAACCTTGATTGTGAATGATAACGATATTAACCTATACATAAATAGGTTTGTGTAAATATTTGAATGATGTTTCTTGATTAAGCTATTGCCCTTAAGCTTAACCTTGATAAAATTTCTAACTTTTATTCTTGAATGAAAATACTTTGTTTTATGTGGTGTTTGATATAGTATGCTTTGGTTTAATAGGTTCTACCCGTTGGTGAGTTTCTCTAGGTAAGTAAACGGGTACCACGGTTGATTGAGATTTATATGAATTACTTTTCCTTAGTAAAGAAACTCACTACTAGTGATATCCCCCTTACAATTACTTCATGCCCGTCAAAATATAACTTCTTTAACATTACTTCATCAAGAAGCAACGTTTATAAAAACTCTTTATGAATGTTATAAAATACTTTCAAGGTTAAAGGCCATAGTCTTGTTTAATAGGCTATAACTTAAATAGCTTAAACATAATTCTTACCTTAATGCGGGTATTTGGAATACTAACAACAAAATAAGAATGACGGCTTGACAGGTAGGATCTTGATATAAGCTCACTTAAATGATTGATAACTTGATTGGGACTTAGATACTTGCACGTACTTTGAGAAAACGGAACATCGGCTCGTCGTAACGATCGGGCACGCTTCCCTAGGTTGATTATGTGAAAATTGAGAGTATTTTGGGATGAGATTGCCTCAATGCCCGTCACCCCCTTTTATAGGCGGATTTTGCAACTTGTCGCGATCCGCGATGAGTTTCCTTTAAACCTGTCAAGTAGCGCGACGCCGCAATTTACACCGCCAAGCCACGTGGTAACACGTGGCATGCCACACCCCAACCTTAGGCGGAAATGCCGGGGCGTAAGCTGATTGTCCACAGCTCTCAATGTATTATTATGCAATATTGGAAATTTCAATATCTATTAAATTTAATTCAAATAAAAGAGAGTATTCAATACAAACATTCATAATTAAATAATTCACCAACAATCATAAGTCATAGATAATAGGAAAATATATAGTAACGCATACGTCCCAAAAACAATAAAAATAAGTGTAAAAGGGGGAATGTGGTACTCACATGATCGGACTAACGAAATATAAGTGATGATTTGATAAAGATAAATCATTCATGATATACGTCAAGGATTCCTAGTTAATGATATAATATTAAATTAATTATAAAAGGTATAACACGATTTAATGAATTCAGATTTCGATGTGATTTGAGTTATGGTTAGAGTTATAATATTTTGGATTTGAACGATTGATCTTTACGATTATTATTACTGCAAACAAATATTACTGTTGTCATTTGGTTGAATGAATTATTACTTTTATTAATTACGAAATACCATCACTTCCATACATGATAGAATAAATAATTAGACAATTTAAATAAATAGATTTAATATCAGGTATTCTTAAAATAATATTTAGGTAAATATGTAGTTAAATAAATATTCTGACTAAATATAAAATGGAGATATACTTATAATTATTCGGATAAATAAAATACAAATATATAAACGCGTAAATAGATAAATGTTTAAGTAATTAGTTATAATATGTAATAATAACGTTTAAATATATATATATACATATATATACTATATATAATACACCAAACAATAGCAAATTAAGACACCTATTTTAAGTAAATTACAACACTTAAAGCATGAGGTACATGTGTTAGTAAGAGTAAACTTGTCTTTTAAACACAATCTATTCAACTTACAAGTTTGGTCCCTCATCTTTAACCATATTATGTTTTTAATTTAAGTTGTAACCTAACTTCCCACCCATGCTTTTTCAATGACTATAGCCTTTTCAAATGTTAATATTTTTATAAAAAAATTACACCATAAAAATGAACATTTTATTCTCTTTAATTCGGATATGATATTATTATAACTTTTTTATTTTAAATAAATTAATATGTTATGTAGTGTTCAGTGTCGGTTTTGATGGTTTTAAGTTAAACTTTTGCTCCCCAACCGTTAATACTGATTTTTTTGTCGTCCAAAACCAAACTCAACCATTGAAAGTTAAAATCGAATCGTTACTAACGGCATGGTTCCAGTTTGGTTTCATAGTTTAAACTTTAATAATAAATTTAGTTTAAAATGATTATTAATTTAAATGTACCATCAATTTTAACTAAAAACTAACATAATATGATACTTGAGAGGATCATAAATAATGATAATTTTAGCCACATAAATGGTAAATATTAATGGAAGATCTAAGACGTGAAATAATAACAACAAAGATCACAAAATGAATCATACTGCAATTAGATTAATTTGAAGTTGTATAGCCAAGTTATTTGTAATAAAAAGATTATGTTCAATTAAATTTTAACTATATCTAATATATATTACAAAACATGTCTAATAATTAATAATAAAAAACATTAAAATGCATTCAACATTTACAGTCTGGTATGGTTTCATATGGCTGGTTGCCAGTATAAACCGCGAACCAACCGTTCACTACGTTTTGAAAATTTTGAAACCGACCAACAAACCGAAATTAAAAAGGAAAAAGAAAAAAGAAGTTAAACCAATGACAGGTTTAAACGATTTCAAGGTTTTAACCGAACCATAAACACTTATATTTGTTACGTGATTAACAGGTTCAAAACCCGCTGTATCGTGCGGGCACCCGTCTAGTGTGTGTGTGTGTATATACATACATATGAATGTAGTATGTAATGTTTTAAAAGAATAAGTATTCCTAACCTTTAACAAAATTCGGTTTACGGAAAAATTAAAGTTAAAGTACTTTTTTTATATTTATTATACCATTTATTTAATAACAAAAACGTGTGTATATATATATATATTATAAAGATATATATACAATGGTTAAAAATACAAAGGTTGAAAATGTATATAACTCATAATTATATTTGATAACTATATATATATATATATGATTGATTTCTTTTGAGAACTATTTTAAGTTTTAAAAACTCAAAAGAACTTAACAAATTTTTTTTTCGATTTTTTTACATATGTGTAATACGTAAGTGTAAGTGATGTACAAAAAATTACGGTATTTTTTTACACACCGAATCGACTTTTTATAACTAACATTTAAACTTGTGTAATTACCAAAAATACTTATTCTCTCTTCTGCTTCATTTTTTAATTAAATTTAATCTCAGTCACATATTTCATATCATTTAATTAAATGTATGGTTCAAAATTGAGTTCTTAAAATTCTTAAAACTCACCAAGGTTCTCAAAATAACTCTCCCCCATATATAAGTTCAAGAGAGAAATGAAAGAAATGAATATGTGGCACTAATTTTATTTTAGGCTTTAAAAACTAATATATAAATGAAAAAGATGTAAATGAAACAATAAATGCACACACACACTCTCTCTCCAATTAATACAACTAATATAATCATAATAAATCTCTCTCTAATTAATATATCTACCTAATTTAACTATAATAGTTAAAAAAATAAAAACACTAATTTAGTTTTATAATTTATTTACATCATCTTCATTTTATCCAACAAAAATACAATTTATTCATCTAATACTAGTTCTTGATATTAAAAACACAATTTCTTTTCACTCAGTTATTATAATATATCAACGCGTAGTTTTTAACAATAAATATTGAAACATAATGTATTTTTTTTCAATTGATGTATCTAGAAAAACTATTGTCAAAAAATGTCATACAAATGTGTCCATTAAATATAAACAATAAATATACAACCTATATACAAAATTATATAACATACGCTTGTTTTGAGCAATAAAAACGTACAACATACAAAAAGACATACAACTTACATATTTAATTCGACATCAACAATTATATAAACTACACAAATATGCACATATCATACACGTGTGTAAGTTATATGTTTTTCGTGTGTAGGTTATATGCTTTCTTATTCTTAGAACAAGTGTGGGTTATATGTTTTTGTATAGGTTGTATATTTCACATTTAATACAAATATATATATGATAGTTTTTTATATTATTCATCACAATGTAACTACGTGTTGATGGATATTGATAAGTTGAGTTGGAAGAAATTGGTTTTAAATAGAAAATTTTTTTAATGTATGAATAAATTGTATTTGTGTAGGATACAATTTTCGTGTGTAGATTATATGTTTTCCGTGTGTAGGTTATATGTTTTCGTGTGCGTGTGTATTTATGAATTTTGTGTGTAGGTTATATTTTTTTCTTATTCTTAGAACAAGTGTAGGCTATATGTTTTTGTGTAGGTTGTATATTTTTTTTTTATATTTAATGCAAACACATATAAAATAGTTTTTTGTAATATTTGTCACAATATAACTACGTGTTGATGGATATTAATATATTGAGTTGGAAGAAATTTTGGATTGAAAGAAATTTTAACGTATGAATAAATTATACTTGTGTAAGATAAAAATTCAAGAGACAAAAAATAAGTTATAAAAATAAGTAAATTCTTAATATTTTTCAATTATAGTAATTTGATTAGTTATATTAATTGAATAGATATATTAATTGAAGAGAGATATGCATTTACACTTTCTTAATTTATCTTTAAACTTTTAAATCTTAAATAAAATTAGTGGCTCATATTCATTTCTTGCATTTATCGCAGTAATATCATTTATCTCTTAAACCATCCTCTCTCTCCATATATATATATATTTATATATATATGATTGATTTCTTTTGAGAACCACTTTGAGTTTTAAGAACTCGAAAGAACTCAACGTAACAATTTTTTTTCGAATTTTTTTTACACATGTGTAATACGTAAGTGTAAGTGATGTACAAAAAATTACGATAATTTTTTTACACACCGAATCGACTTTTTACACATGTGTAACTAACGTTTAAATTTGTGTAATTATCGAAAATACTTATTCTCTCTCTTGCTTCATTTTTTAATTAAATTTAATTTCAGCCATATATTTCATATCATTTAATTAAATGTATGGTTTAAAATTGAGTTCTTAAAGTTCTTAAAACTTAACATGGTTCTCAAAATAACCCTCCCCTTAGGTATGGGCTCGACTACTATGCATGGGTCTATTGTAACCCGACAAAAACCTTGCTTCGGTCCCTTCTATAATCCCTTCACTTACACTTATAACCTGTGTGAACACAATAAACTACATCAGTGTGACAGTGTCAATGCATTTAAACTTGATTTGGGTGTCCTCATTAGCACCATTAAAATTACAATATGAAGAATTAAAGATGCTCTTATTTTAAAACAACTAAGAGCATTCACATCAGGTCCTTCAAAAACTTTATGAAAGGGATCTGTAAAAATTTTTAGAGAATGGTGAGTGGTTATAAGTAGAGTAGAGAGAAAATTTAAAGAGATGAGTAAATTGTTCATCCTCTATTTATTTTTTAATATATTTGAAATTAAGTGGTTGTGAGTGAAGAAGAGATAAATGATAATGATAAAGATGTAAAAAAGTATTATTTAATTGTATATTAAAAAAATGTAGTATTTTTTAGTGTAATTATAGAGATAAAGATAAAAAGATGATCTAAATGCTCTAATAGTTAAATTTGTTCAAATTCCCCCAATCTTTATTACAGTACACCACTGTTACCAAATCCTTTTATTTGCTCTTCTTCCACACGACACATGCCAAAGACACAAACATATAAAAAAAAAGATACAAACAAACAAACAAACAGGAAAGGTCGAATAAATTAAGGAACAATCTTGTAACCTTTCATCTTATGAATCCAAGAAACCATTGAAGACTTAGTATTCCTAAACCCAAAAAACCCATGTTCTTTGCTCTTGTTCATAGTATCCAACACACCCTCAATTCCAAGCATCGCATCCGCAAACCACCATGCCGCAACCTCCTCCAATTTAGTAACCACCAGCCCATTCTCGCTCACAATCTCATCCCAAACACTCCCCTTATCCTTCATCATCTCCGCCAAACTCGTCCTCTCGACACCTTCATCAAACCCGCCATTCTCCACCTCAAACTGCTCAGCCAACACCTTCCATAAATGCTTCCATTTAAACACATCTCCGTTACTAACATTAAAAGCTTCATTCTTCGCATTCCGATCAACCACAGCCCATATATGTTGCTCGGCTATCAAATCAGCATCCGAACAATCCGAATAACTATTCCAAGCCTCTTTACTCCCTGGAAACTTAAACGCAACCCCTTCATGCTTGCATATTGCAGCATAAACGCATAAAGTACCAATCAAATTCATCAAACTATAAGGTGAAAACCCGAAGATTACTCCAGGTCGATGAACTGACCATGTTAATCCTTCCTTTTGTTCAACCGATTTGAACAATATGTCCTCTTGAGTATAATAGAAATTCGGGTAATCAAGTCGAGGTAGATCTTCATGATAAGGGGTATCATGAGATAACTTCCCTAGCAATTCAAACGGACCCCAGTAATGTTTCTTGCCAGTTTGCAAACAAACATGTTGTAAATTGTGAGCTTTAGGGATAACTGCATCAAGAACGTTTTTTAACATTTGGCCGTTGACTTCACAGTTCTCGGATTCGGTGGCTCGACTAGCCCACGTTACGTAGAAGATATGTGTAACGTCGTTGAGACCACCGAGTTTAGTAAGTGTTTGATCGCGATATGAGATGTCACACTGGATGTATTCGATCGGGTGATCAGCGTGCCATTGAGGGCGAGGGCGGCGGGCGACTCCATAGACCTTCCATGGACCCCCTGGTGTGTCGGACAGTGGGAGGATTTCTGCGAGGCTGTTGCCAACGATTCCAGTGACTCCGACGACTAGAGCAACGCTCTGGTAATTGGGTGGCGCGTCGTCTTCATTGAGCTTCTTCTATGTAATTAACCGCGCGATATTAATTTATATTCATTTGGCAAAAATGAAGTGTATTAGTTGAGACAGAGATAGTACCTTTGCAGCCCCGATAGCTCCTGCCCACCACCAGCTCATTGTGTGCATATGGAGAAATGCTTACGGATCTTGATGGACACCCGGAGTTAGTTTAAATAAATGTAGACTATCTTTGACTCATAAATAAGATAATAAAAACGTGACCAGATATACATTTTATAGTTTTATCATTTTTATATAGATTAATTGCTTGTTTGATTCTTATAACCAGGCAACAGACAACAGGCAACAGGCATATTGTAATTTACTCCCTCAGATTAAATTTTATTACATTATTAAATTAAATATCTTGGACTATCTTGGACCCAAAAGAACGTGACCAGCTGTAAGTTTTCTACTTTTATCATTTTTATATAGATTAATTGCATGGTTGATTCTTATAACTATGCAATAGGCAACATGCATATTGTAATTTACTAACTCAGTCAAAATTTTATTACATTATTAATTATCTTGGAGTATATATCTTGGACTCATAAGAACGTGACCATATGTACATTTTTTTTATTATTATATTCCCTCATTTTTATATACCACTTTGTTAGAACCCGTGTAATACACGAGTTGGTATAAAATAAAGCAATAAAACATAATATATAAATATAAATAATTATAAACTATTTACATCCACTTACTTAAGTAGCATAAACATACACAAGAAAAAGTACTATACGCGAGTAAGAACACTGTTAAAACATAAGTGGTGGCGGGATTTGATTCACTTCAAATGTTTCCATATTTCTAACAGATTCACCTGCAAAATTAAGAAAAAAAATATATCAACTTATCACGCTAAGAAGTAACGTTTGACTTTTGAGGTTGAAGATTAAAACATTCAAGTGCAAGATTGCAATACGCTGTAATGAAAACTAAAGACAAACCTTTCTTGAATGTCAATTTATCATAAAGTTTATGAACGTCTTAACAACTTTCTTGATAACCTATAGAAATCGTATCAGTTTAGTGTTTACAAACATGGTTCAGTTGACCTCAAAAGTCAAGAATGTGATTTTTCAAGTCTTAATTGATACGGGTTGCAATACAAAGTAAACAAAAACCTCTCACAAATGTGGATATCATCATAATATGCATGCAGTCTTATAAACTTCCTTATCGGTTGCTTGTTTATAGAATCGCCCAATCGGCTTCAACAGTTAAACTACGTCTATCTCATTTATCAATCATTCGTAAAAAATTGACACCCTCTTATAATTCTTGAAATCAAAATTTGAAAATTATCACATCTAGTGTCACTAAAACACCTTCATCATGATAACTTATTTTTTTTTGTTTCACATTTATATGAATCTCCAACTCGACCCCTATTCACAAATTCATATGTTTATTATACAACAAACGTATTTGTTGTAGTTCCTCTTTCAAAACCTTTAAAAATTATTATCATACTGTTACAACATTTACCTTGCTACGAGCATCTCATTCTTGACATCACCAATAATTGTTGGCTCATAAGAAATATACTCGAGGGTATGCATCTTACAACCCACAAGAACTTTGGCTCCTTGTAATCAGCAATAGTTAATGAATGGTAGTTTTTGTATTTGCATGTTTTCATTAAAACAAAAGTATAAGACATAATTTTGCACAAATGAAGCATGCATGATATACTATATTTATTCATTGTTTTACTTATCCCCAAGATGCCCCTGGATTAAAGAAAAATCAATCCTTTATAAAACCCACAATTTGACTTTAGTTACTAATGGCTGATTATTAGCAGTTAATATAAATGGAAATATTAGATATTAGTTACTAATGATTGAGCATTCTTTTCATGTTTAACCTAAAGAACGGCTTCATGATGAATTAAAAAGGTCTCTAAATAATAACCAAGTTTTATAATTGTTTCATTTAGTTATCTAATTCAAACAACTATGAGAAAAACTCACAACAATAAAATGATAATGTAAGTTACATATTTTTCATAGTTAGAGAAAATGTGACTTTATTGGAAAAATATTGAAATTGGTTTAATGTTTTATGACTTTATCCTATTTCACCATGCAAAAGTTCCAAATTATTAATAGTTTAGACATAGGATAGAAAATACCTTAAAATTGAAGCCATATATTTTAAATTCTCGCATTTGATCCTCCCCTTTTCATCCCAGCAAGCTAAAGAACACCATTCATATGCTTTTTAATTTGAATATAAGCACAATAATAGGTTCCTATGTTGTAAGTTAATATTAGAACATAATTATGTTTGAAAACAACAAAAAAGTGGATATGCTATAACTCTATCCCCTAAGCCACATAGACCAGAATTACAGTAACTCAAGCATTGAGATTAATAACAAACTTATGGTGTTTTCAAAATTATAGGGAATTGTCGTTTCAAGCAATAAAAGTGGATCTGCTTATGATTTGTGCTTTGAGATCGAAATCACATTTTCACCCTGATAGATTAACAATAAAACAAATACTAGAATCTTAATTCTTAAAAAAAAGGTCATAATTAAGATCAAAGACCTACATGGTTTAGTTGTTCTTCCATTGCACTGAAAAGTGAGTCATTGCCAACATATGATTTACTGATAATCATATAATATTTATATGAATGAACGTTGAACAATAGAATATTTAGGCGAATGAAATACGAAGAATACTATTACTGGATAAAAAATTACACCAACTGCGACTGGATCAAAAAACTGTGACTGGACCAACATACATGTTATGATTGAAATAGGAAGACACCTGCGATGAAGGTTTAACAAAACTGATTGAGATACGAAGAACCATAAACCATATAAGGATTTTGCGTAGGGTTTCTCTTACCTTGAATAATCGTGGAAATCGTTTGATGAATCGTGGAAATCTTCAACATACCTTGAATAATCTGTTTGGATTGAGAGATAACTGATGGTTGCAATAGGGTTTATGGTAGATTATTGGGATATATGAATTATATATGATATGTGATTTGTAATCCAGATTTGGTCAAAAACTGATCCCGTGATTTTGTGATTATATTCTATTAATTAAATTAAAAATTAAAATGAAAGAGAAAATTACACATGGACAAATAAAGATTTTTCGTGAAAAGTAATGGAGTGGTTTGTTGAAGAGTCCACTTGTTTATTAGATAGGGAGATTACCCGCCCACCAACATCACATAGAGATTGCCGGGATTGATACTGTATACAGGCCCGTCTCAATGTCCTCGGAGGCCTAAAACTAACTAAAACGTTAAGGCATTTTTATTTTTTTTTCTTTATGCGTATAGTGCTAGAGGGTATATAAGAATTATAGAATATGGATGATATGTCGTGATAATGGGTATGAAGCAATCATCCTTAACTTGTGGCTCATCATTGAGTTACTAATTCTAAAATAACTTTATTTTCAAAATCTCATAATACATAACTTTTATTTAAGATGGAGGCCCTATAAATCTGGGGCCTAAAGCCATTGCCTCATTTAGCTTACCCACGAGACGGCCCTGACTGTATATGTTGACTATGGACTGGAGAAATACTGAGATTCTGAATGGGTATATGAACAACCTACCGGAATTTCACTTCCGACGTTGTACATGTTATCATAACCTTTTTTTTTCTTTTAACAGCCTGTGTAACTACCCCAATAACCGGATGAGTTTTCCTTAGACGAAACGGGATGTCAACCGTTCATACCGACTTTGACGTTCTATGTCTGACTCACCTAGAAACACATTCAAGGAGGAAACTTGTCAGCGTGTGAAATCCCCCACCCCTTGAGTCACGTTTGAATCTAAGATCTTAAAGATCTCAAGCTTTAAACCATCAGCTCATGTCATTGGAAACATAATACAAATTGCTCTTGTCATGCCTTTAATATTCAGTTTATTTGTTTTCTTAAAATGAATGTTATTTTCGTTATCTGGTTTTAACTCACCCACTACGGGACCATTTATGTTATTGTCACCCGTTACCAAACATTAAGCACTAAAAATGTATTTTCTCTTAAGGGGCACAACTTGCAAATGGCGAGGGGGTACCATACCCCAATCGGGTACACCAACACTTAAAATGTGGGTAGCCAAAACCGCTTCAATATTGGCAACTAGCACAGAGGGAGGGAGGGAGGTGTAATGAGGGGGAGGTTTAGGTTTCAAACTAAAAAATTACTATGCCTTAATCATACATTATATATCTCACTTTTATTTAATAACACATGTACATTACTTGCAACCATTTCCTTTACTCGTATATTTCTTCAAAATTTGCATCTTTTTCAAGATAAATCTCTCAACCGATAAGCTAAGGTTGTACATGCCATATTTAGTTAAACTCCTTTAAATTCCTCCTTCAACTTTCATTTTCTTACAGGACTGAAGAAACATGGAATGGATCCGGGTCGGATCCATGCCCAAGTTCCCTGGTTTTCAAGATGAACGAACTACCGCCTTGATCTCCTTCTCCGGTTGCTCAGATCTGCCATAGAAAAGTGAGGGAGTGAAGGTGACTGCTAAGAGAATGAACTCTTGTTTACAGACACAAAAATATGTGCGAGCCAAGGGTCCAAGAGAAAGTCCTCTCAATGAATGATAAAGGCTTCTTATATAGGGACTCCATGGCTACCATCATGAACCCTGACCTTTATTGGGCCAGGCCCGGTTAGGGGTTACCTCCACAAACCCCCAGCCCAATGGGCCTAATTAGTAGACTATAATAATAATGTAATAAACATAATACATAATTTGATAAATAAAAGGTCGTACCGGGTTTAACGTACCCTACCTACAAAGACCAAGTTATTAACCTTCATATGATCCGTCTTTTAGGATTATTAACTTCTAATATATAAAACTTATTTACTTATTTTTCTTCTTTCATCCAGGATAATAAAAAACTAATTTACTGTTTTTCTTCTTTCATCCAGGATTATAAGCTAAGCGTTAGCTTAGAATAAAAAATAAAAAATATTTGACTCCATGTAAGTTGTAACCCCAGCTTAGGTTTGGGCTCGACTACTATGTCTATGTCTATTTTAACCCAACAAATCCATGGCTTAGTAGTCTTGGCCACGTGGGCTCAAGTGCTCAACTGAGCCTTGTTTGGGTTCGTTCTATAATCCCTTAGCTACATCATTGTCAATGTACTTAAACTTGTTTTAAGTCACTAAAAGTACTATAAACATACTATGTTTAGCAGGGAGGCTTGAAGGTGTGCGAGCCGCACCATCGGACGGTTCACGTTTGGGGGCACAAACTTATTTATACATATTACATATATATGTTTTTTGGTGTTAAAAATAAGGTTATTTGCAATGGTTTATGAGATAAGTAAATGCTCAAAATGGTTTCTGCTTATAACAAACCGACAATAAAAAAATTATCCATATACGCTAGCGAATAAAAAATTTTCGTTAAGGCATACAAGCCTTTTTATTTTTGCTCGGCCGAGGTATTTAAATTCTCGGAGACAGCCCTGATGTTTAGGAACAAGTTAACTTTTCTCTTTAGAGCCAAAACCCAAAGAGTAAAACAAAAGCTTCATTTAAATACCCCCAATCTTTATATTACAACACCACTGTTTTATCCGATTAATTAAGAAAACGAATTGAAACATACAATTCACATAACTCAAACAACCACGACCCTTTTATTTGTTCTTCTTACACATGCAAACATAACAGAAAAAACCAGCACCCATGAAAGCTCGAAGAATTAAGGAACAATCTTGTAACCTTTCATCTTATGAATCCAAGAAACCATTGAAGAGTTAGTATTCCTAAACCCAAAAAACCCATGTTCTTTGCTCTTGTTCATGGTGTCCAACGCGCCCTCAAATCCAAGCATCGCATCCGCAAACCACCATGCAGCAACCTCTTCCAATTTGGTAGTCACCAGACCCTTCTCCCTCACAATCTTATCCCAAACACTCCCTTTATCCTTCATCATCTCCGCCAAGCTCACCCTCTCACCACCTTCATCAAACCCGCCATTCTCAACCTCAAACTGCTCAGACAACACCTTCCATTTAAACACATCTCCGTTACTGATGTTAAAAGCTTCATTCTTCGCATTCGGATCAACTGCAGCCCATATTTGTTGCTCAGCTATCAAATCAGCATCCGAACAATCCCAATAACTATTCCATGCTTCTTTACTCCCTGGAAACTTTAATGCAACACCTTCATGTTTGCATATTGCAGCGTAAACACATAATGAACCGATCAAATTCATCATACTATACGGTGAAAACCCAAAGATGGTTCCAGGTCTGTGAACAGACCATGTTAATCCTTCCTTTTGTTTAACTGTTTCGAATAATATGTCCTCTAGAGTATAATAAAAATTTGGTATTCGAGTCGGGGTAGATCTTCGTGATAAGGGGTATCATGAGATAACTTCCCTAGCAATTCAAACGGTCCCCACTAGTGTTTCCTCCCAGTTTGCAAACAAACGTGTTGCAAACTGGGAGAACTGGGGACCACTGCATCCAGAACATTTTTGAACATTTGACCATTTACCTCGCAGTTCTCGGTTTCAGTGAATCGATTGGCCCACGTGACGTAGAAGATATGTGTAATGTCTTGGAGACCACCGAGTTTAGTTAGTGTTTGGTCTCGATCCGAGATGTCACACTGAATGTATTCGATCGGGTGGTCAGCGTTCCATTGAGGACGAGGGCGACGGGCAACTCCGTAGACTTTCCATGGACCACCAGGGGTGTCGGACAGTGGGAGGATTTCCGCGAGGCTGTTGCCAACGATTCCAGTGACTCCGATGACTAGAGCGACGCTCTTGTATTTGGGTGGCGTGCCGTCTACATCGAGTTTATTCTGTATAAATTAACATAACTATTATTTTCATTCATTAAAAAAGTAATGTTTACATTGAAATAAATATTGTACCTTTGCGGCTCCGATTGCTCGAGACCACCACCAACTCATCGTGTATAATATGGAGAAATGATGATTCGATGGATCTTGATGTTAGAAGGTAGCCAGCGATAGTTCACATATATATAGACTATCATGGACTTCTAAGTACGGGACCAGATAGATGTACATTTTCCATTTTTAGTATATTATATTATCATATTCTTCTATACTAATAGCATGGGTGGTCCTTAAAGTTAGGCATATTGTATTAAATCCCTAAGTTAAAAATGTGATAACGTTGTTATACTTTCGGTCACTACGGAATAGCTAGAAAGATAAAACTCAAAAAATAAAATCGTAATATGATCAGATGTATTTTGACGTGTGCATGATTTGTTGGTTTTTATTTTTAAATGTTAAGTATAACTAAAATTCTATTATCGTTTAATATTTAACTGATTAGAAAATTAAACATTTAAAATTAGTGTCATTCGTATTTGTAACTTCGAATTGAATTCAAGTTATGATGACTGATGAGGTTGATTAACGATAACTATCCTTTCGTACTAACTAATTTGTGCATGTAAATTTGCATAAAAGCAAACACATTTCTGTTAAATATTGGTGTTTCTTGTGACTATGAGATCATTTAGTTATTTTTTACAATCTCTTGTAATTACACATAACATAACATTCTGATACGTATGGTCTCATGGACCCCTTAAATTATTATTACATCACATGTTCCTTCTTAATTTGACTTAATGACAACAAATAATAAATAAATCCTACAAAATGAATTATTAACGAATAAAGAGAGAAAAAAAAACCCAGAGGGGTCCAACATCGAACTTAAGGCCAAATATAGGGCGACGACGAGTATAAATGTAGGCCTTAAATAAAATATAGATTCGATAATTTATATAGGTAAAATAGTAAATAATACAAAAGTTTCAAAATAAGTTGGTGTTGTTTCTTTTATTAGAAATACCGTCTTTTAAATATTTATGTATATATAAAATATATAAAAATTTGTTTCTACAATTTTAGGCCTATCTGGGTGATCGGGCCTGGGCCCGGCAACCCCCCCTCCTATTAGAGATGCTTTGATCGAACTCGAGCCTGCTCGTCATTGGGTGCGAGCCTAATTAGCCATAACGGCGGGCAGCCAATTAGTATATATAAGTGACCAGTATGGTAAATGCGAGTTATGATGAGGTTGTTAATCCCCTATGGTTCTTCTAACTGTTGTTGATCTTAAAACTGTTTATAGTTTTTTTTAGATTTATTAGCTAGGGTGATGGGAGTGGTTATGGGAAGGGGTGGTTTTTATGAGTTTTGTGTTGGTACCGTGAGGGGTGGAATGGTGTTTTGGGTCGGTAAAATGGTTATCCGAGCTTCTATCTCGATTTCTTACATTTTTTTCGCAAACATTTCGGGGTGTTGGGTTCATTGTGCCGCTTGGGGGTGAAATTTCTTTGTTACTGAGAAACCCGAGGAGGTGTTCCCAATGGTTTCGAGATCAAGCCGAGCTCATCCAACTGTTACTCCGTACACTCTTAGTGTATCAAGGATGATAAAGGATAGATATCATTATGTATAAATGAATTTTGTTCTTTAAAATTCGTATGAAAGCACGCACCTTTCTGTTAAAACTGTTCACATTCTTGTGATTATGAGTTCATTTTGGTTCCTTTAAAAAATTTATAAAAAATAAATAAACAAAAAATTCTCTTATACTTACACGTAACATTTGATATGCATGGTCGCATGGACACCTTAAGTTATTATTATCACCACATGTTCCTTCTTAATTTGACTTGATAAAGGAAAAATAGAAAAGGAAAAAAAAAGGAAATAAGAAAGAGCAAAAAAATATGATCTTTAATGACCATTCCTTCTCGATGGCTAAATTGGTGAATGACATAAAGGCGGTTATACTTTTATGGGTTATTGATTATTCAAAAAAGCAAAAGATCAAACCTTAAATGAGAGAAATAGTTTCATTATAACATGTTTTGTGTATTTTTTCATCTGGACTCTAGGACTGCTTGCTTTTTGTGAGTTATTCATTGTTAAAGTTTTAAAATTTTAGCCTTTCAAAAAATATATTAAAACACAGTCAAACCGGTTCCTAACCAATTAGTAATCGGTTTATAGCCGGTTCTAACCGGCATCAATAGTGTAATTGTTAATCCTAACTAATACAACCCATTGGGTTATGCTTGGAAGTCGTTGTTTGGTGATGAAAAAACCCTTATATCAAAATGTAAGTGTTGTTGACAGATATAAGTTCAGTTTATTACAATATATATTTTTTTTAAATGAAATTTCGTTTTTAATAAAATTTATCAAAATGTTATATAAAATTTAACATACCCGTGCACTTGCATTTTTTTTTAATTTAAAACTGTTGGTCAACGATGATAACAGAACTTTTACTAGAATTAACTTAAGTTTATTATCTAGATGCCAATTTGTTCAAAAAACAAAAGAAAAACCTAATTGCCCAAATGTGAAATGCCCAATCCAATTAATGTAGTTTAAAATCCACTTATAAAATTATCATTGAGCGTGAACTAGGGATGAGTAATGGGGTTGGGTACCCGTATTGAATCAAGATTTTTTTTACCGATACTAGTACCATGTTTTTTAGAAAATTGGATCGGGATTTGAGATCGGTATCGATCTCATCTAGGACTGAACTGGATTTTGGACTTCTATGATTAAAGTGTATGGAACTAGGCCACGAATATGGGCTTCTCTAAGAGACGGGCACAAATAGAAACACTTAAAGCACACGCTCATTTATTCACCCTGTACACAATTTGACCTACACTTGCACAATTAAAAAAAAAGCGGGTTTGGATTTTCAACCCATTTCATAACCTAACCTATACCGCTCAAAAAACCAGTTTGACACATAAATCGGTTTCAACCAGTTACCCGTCAATTTGTATATCGGTTCGTATTCCTCACTTGTGAAACCGGTTTCAACCCGATCGGAGTTATAAACAATTTTAGACGTTAAGAAAACCAGTTAAATCGGTTTGTATCATTGGCCTAGACTAGCCTTTAGAGACCCCTTTTTAACCTTTAGAGTCGATTTTTACCATTATTTCACATTTTTTTACCCTTTTGTCTGTATTTGGTGTTTTGGTTGCTAAGTATTATGGTAAGTTTATTGTAAAAGATGCGAACACAAACTTTGAAAAGCACATTGTCTTGAAATATTGCAAATAAGGTGACATGAAGCGACCATATTGAAAGGCTTACCACTAATTAGCAATAAAAGAATAAAAGGAATACATATAAAACCCAAATTCATGAATAATATGTTGGTGAGAACATACAAGTAAAAAGCAAATTATGAAAGTATATACATTCTTGCATCCTTTTTCTACAACTTATCTATAGCTTTCTTAGTTCTTAAAACAGAAGGGGATCTTCCACAACTTTATCTTCATTATGTGAATAAATATCCACAGGCGTGGTTGTGAATCCTAAATTCGCACGTTTAGATCCTTTCGCGCGATCAAGATAAATCACTACCACAGATATATCATCATGAAAATGCCTCCTAACGCCCCTTTCTATTTTCATCACATCCTTATATCTCAACTCTCGTTTCTTTGTCGCCTCACGTATCGCTGCTCCCACCAATCTTTTCGCTATCCCCTGAAAGTAACATATACGCTCTTTTGTCACCAAAAAGGATATCATATCACATAATCATGTTACAAAAAACATTAAAAAAGTTAAGTTATACCGCTCTTGGATTTCTGTAAACAATATCTACTGCTGCTTCATCACTCAAATGCTCCCAAAGCCCATCCGAAGCAAATATCAAAAACATGTCTTGTGATTTAAGTTTTCTAGATATAATAGAAGGTTCTGCTGATAATACAGGTTTCTTCAAAGGAACATGGTGCCCGTATTGCCATGGGTCCCGGTGAAATTCGGGTTTTTTTAAATAGAAATCACCTATAGATCTTGATACCTTATAAGAAAAAGATAATTGGCATGTTATTATGTTATTACTTATAATTTATAAACATTATGTATGTAACTAACTAACAAACTAACTAACTATTATACCTGAATAATACCCTTAATTCTCCAAACACCGCGACAATGTACAACAACATGTGAATCATCAGGATGTTGTGATTCAACCTCCTTCCTCACTTCCTCATATGAAACATTATGATCTCTTGATAATCTCACCGCAACCACTTTAGTCTTTCCTGAGTTAGAAACTTTCTGACCGAGTACTACACGCGAGTCACCAAGGTTAGCAACATGTAATTCACCATTAGATATAGCACCAACAAGACAACAAGATCCAACTGATGCAATTTGAGGTCTAATTGGCATTTGATGTTTCACAAATTGAAAAAACTTTTCTTCGGTAGCATTGAACGCCTTCTTTATAACATCTGCGGATATTCCACCTTGTTCTTTTGCATACTCTGAACCAAAATTACTAGACATGAATGCATAATCACTACTAGGGGTGTGCACGGTTTTGTTTGGGCCAGGTTTGGGCGAAAGCCTAACCAGAAACCAAAATATCAGTTTTTGAGTTTTTGAAAATCGTTTGGTTTTGACTTTCCCATTTGAGCTTAGAATTGTGGCCCGATGAAAAAGTTTGGCCGAAAAAGGTAAATCTGGGCTTACATCATTTTGTTAATTATTCCATCCGTCCCATTAAAAGTGTCTTGGTTTGAAAAACACAAAGTTTAAGGTAGATTAATGATAAGTTTTTTTTTCCTTACCAAATGACAATAATGTCCTTGGAAATTGGGTTCATCAATATTGTTTATTAATGCTAGTTATGTGTGTTTAAGTGTAAACTCGGAAATTTGCTAATAAAATTTTAAAAATGGACATTTGTAATGGGACAAACAAAAAAGTAAATATTTACACTTTTGATGGGACGGAAGTAGTAATAACTAACTGAATTATTTTACAATTGAGCTAAAATATTTCAGTTACATATATATTAAATTTTTATAAACTAGTTAAGAAAACAAGAACTGATTATTATAAATTTGAACTAAAAATATATATGAGTTACATATTTATTAAACTTTTGTAAATTAGTTAAAATAAAAAACAAAAACAAGAAATGAAAATCTATAAATTCGGGTTCAGTACTATTTTTTTCGGTTTTTATCACATGCAAACACCGTAATTTCGGTATTTTAACAAAAACTTACTGTGAATGAAAGGAAAAAGGTTAGTGTTGACGAATCGAGAAGCTTCAGGGCCGCCATGACCGTCGTAAACGCCAACATAAGTAGCAGAAGGCGAAGTAAACACCTGGCTTTGATCTTCAAGGTTTGAATTCGCCTGGACAACAGCGATTGAGAAGTCGCCTGAGGCGTGCGGCTTCAAGTCGTTATGCCATAACAATACATCGCTGCTACGTCGTCCTATACATCGCTCTAGCGGCTTAACGCACGTCCATAACATGTTGAATTAATTGGAATTAGGTGTTTAAATTTTTGAAATGCAGAACAAACACAAATAATGATGTTATTGAGAGAGTTTGTGAGGGTTTTAGAATGAATAAAGAGAGTTGGTACTTATATTAGAGTCATGCCTCCACATCAAAGTATAAACGTGTTATTATATATGGGCCATACTTTTGACTTTTTATGCAACAAAACACATAATCATGTCCCCCTTAATATGTGATACAATATAAAAATCTAATGTTTGCATTCAAGTCATCAACGAGATATTTTATTTTATACACACGTCACCATTCACCATACAATTTTATTAATTCGGACCTAATTTGTATAATCTATATCAAGCTCGGCTTTGAGAATAGTTAAAAATTTATAGGCCGAAGGCGAAAATTTTTTTGAGCCTTAACAGAAAAGGGTATCTCATTGGGTTTAAAAAGTTTAAGTTTGAAATGAGTCTTAATATTTTGGGCCTTATGAATGGTTGTGTAAAGAACATTTTTTTTTATAAAAATAAGGTTAAAATGTGTGAAGTGAGGTTAGAACTCATAACCTTTTAGTTGAAAATTATACCCTCTTGCCACTAAACCAAGCTAGTATTGTGTAATTAAGTTTAAACATTATATATACATAATGTTGTTCATAAAAATATATATAATTTTTTTAAAAAAAATCCAGGCCTATTAGAGAGTCGGGCCGGGGTCCATCGACCACCCGGCCCTCCTTAATAGCCGGCCCTGAATTCTATATATAGTTAATTTTTGTAATATACATTAAAAAAATCCATGGGCTAATAATAAACAAATTAAAACAGACTAGAGTGGTGGTGACCCGAGTTCGGTAAAAATCGACACCGGAGACTAGACCGGTAAAGAGTCGGTTAGTTGTAGTTTATACTTTAGAGTCGTTCTAAGTGGGGTGTTGGTAAAAATCGACACCGGAGACTAGACCGGTAAAGAGTCGGTTAGTTGTAGTTTATACTTTAGAGTCGGTCTAAGTGGGGTGTTAATGAACCGAGTCGTCTTAAATTAGCTAGAGTTTTAATTATTATTCACTTAATAAACGAGTTTGAGCTTGATCATTCGCTTTACATACTAAGTTCAACTAGGCCTGTGAATATGAACAAGTCTAATGGCGGATCTAGGAATTTTTTTTAATGGGTTCACCTTTTTTCGGTTGACAAATTTCTCATTCTCTGAACCAACATTAGAACTTTCAGGCCGGTCGAGTCAAGTAGGGGCGTAGTACATAATAAAATACGATATCGGTTGAATTACATAAGTGCTTCCATGAGTCATTTGCGGGATACTAATAAATGATCATTGTTAATAACCAACCATCCAAAACATGTTGCCATATGAAGAGGTAGGTTCCCGCAAAGCCCAGTTGGACCCACAAGACCCACCTTGAAAATGTACGTCTGCGCAAAGACCAACTGGATCCGCAGGACCCACCATGCTCAGAGAGATGAAGACCTTACACGCAGTAAGCCAGCTGTTCCCGCAGGAAAGCCTCCCTTAGTACAGTACCCTGCCTGTCCCCGCAGCTGTGGGTACAAACCAAGAAGGAAGGCTACCCGCACTAACAGTAAGGCTACACGCATAAGGCACTAACTCTTATACTTCAGCAATGTCACCTGAATAAGGAATGAGCAGGGCGGGAATATTCCCGCCCAAAAGAGCCAGTCCGTACGCTTCTAGAAGATCTTTTATACTATACCTACCAAGGTATGGACAAATAGACAAGATCTGACAAAAGCAACCCATGAACCAATCACAGGGTGACAGCTCACTGACAATAGTACGAGGAGGAGCACGCTACAGTACAAAATGTCACTATCAGCCGCTGCCTACCCACCAACTCCCATCGTGGCACGAACGTAGCCCATAGTTGGTGGAAAAGGAATATTATATATAGCTGGCCGTACCTGCTTGGAATCCTACCTTCGGATATAAATACTCCAACACCTTGGAATGGTATCATCATCTTCTCTCTAGCTATTTCTCTCTATATACACTTATATTCAGAGCAACCTAGTCTGATTCTCACGCCGGAGGGTGGTCACAAGGAGGAACCCCCCCCCCATTCTCAGTGACGAGCTTACGGTGTCTGTTTTGCAGGTTGAGAATAATAGCCATCTTTGTCGGACCTAACCCTCGTGGGAAACATCTACTTAACTCTAAGATTATCCTTAATCTGTCGGAGTCACTTAGTGTTTCTTCACCATATAAGCTATATTTTAAACTACAGTCTAATAATCCATAATAAAAAAAACAGTATTGCACAACAACATAAAGTATACAACTAATATGTAGAGATTAGATTATGTGGTAAATTAAAATTTTGCGGTAAATTAGAGTATAATCTGTATAAATGGAAGTTGCAAATTCACATTTAAGTTACGTAAAAATGAACTAATCACCAACAAAGGTCCAACATGAGTGGAGTTAGGAAAAAAAATAAAAAAGAAGTGTTGAAAGAGGGAGTTGAACCTGGGTTCCCACAATAAAATGGCATAAGGTTTACCATCACACCATGATCCCACATTGTATATGGATTCACTCATAATTTATATATGAGTTCACTCTCATATTTTATACAGCCGTTATATATAAATCCGAAACTCAGTGGGTCCCCGTGAACCCGCACCCATGTAACTAGATCCGCCCATGTGAACAACCACAATTATTTACGTAAACATAAAACTACATAATATTAATATTTATTTGTCAAATACATATATAAACCGAGTCGTGCTAGATCTTGCAAAATTATTGACAAGATAAGTCAAAGTTGATTACACATAGTTACATGTGTAATGTTGATGTTGAATTGGTAAGGACATTCCAATTACATGCATAGTTACAATGTTACACGTGTTTCTAAGACGTTAAATTGTATGGGCCCACATAACGGTTTTCCCACATCTAGTTTCGTAAGTCAAATCGATCTTTGTTTGTTTGTTTGTTAGAGTAATCTAGTATTCTAGTTTTTAAAATATCGGCAACGACCGACCAATAACAGGCGGTTCAATGTTTGAACAAACTACAAATCTACCACCGAAAACCGGACAACGCGGCACAATTATTGGTACAATGTCACTTGTTTTTCTTGTCTTTATATAGAACAAACTAGTTATGCAATAGTAACTAACTATAACTAAATTTAATTTAAAAAGTAAACACCAACTCCTAAGAATCTTAGACACGAGGACGTAAAAACAAACCAACCGTAGTATAATGAAAATCACCATGCATAGATGTAGAATAATTCTATAACAACCTATGATATTTTGTATTGTTAATAAGCTATACATAAAAATCCACTTATCATATATATTAAAGAATAAATAAGATGTTTAAGTAAGGTAATACAATGAATGTTAAATTATCAACTCTTTTACAATTTATTTAACATGTTTACAATTTTATAACTCGTTTGAGTCGTTTATACGAACGGGTTACCCGGGTCGTGTTTATTTTACACGATTTTAAATATGTCGGAGAAGAGGGTTGGTGTTTCTGACATAAATAATTATGTCGGCCCTATTATATATGTTTCAATAAATTTCAAATAGCTTTCAAAAGGATTTACTTTAAGGTTTTTATATATCATTAAAGTCTTATGTACACTCATTTAAATTGTTATTCATTGGTTAATCTTCAAAATGCTCATTTGGGCATCTGAATTAAAACTAATTAAACCTGACCATTTAACTTAATTATGATTCAACAATCACCACCACCTGTGCCTATGAAGTCCAGATTGGATTAAGTGAGAGGATGGTTTCTCATTTTGAATCTGTAAAATCAGAATTTCGATCAAATCACACACCGCAATATACTAGGTCTTCTAATCCGTTAAGGGGTTTATCTAAAAGATTCATAATACTAGGAAGACGTTTCAAATACCACAAATGCATTACCAAGTATGCGAGTTTGATGTAGCCCATTTGATATCTTCGTATCCAAGAATCATCAAAATCGACTCCGCATTGTTCACAAAATTGCGGGTCTTCCTTTTCGTCTCCGATTACTCGATAATTTCCACAAGCACAATTTCCACTTTTGATAGGCTTAAAAATTCTTCACCAAAATAATCCATGGTTTTGTAATTTGATTGGTTTTGTAATTTGATTGGTTTTGTAATGAAAGGTATAAGGTGGTGAAATAGTTATGATTGGTGAGAGTTTTCAGTTTTTCATATGGATCATGTAAGGGAACTTAATTTATGTTTAGGACCCAACCACACACCAATGATAAGATGGCGTTACGACGTAGTCACTGATTGGGCTTTCTCTGATGTGTTTTATAAATAGGCTTATAGGCATAGTCTTGTGATGAGCTAAACTTTTTGGGCTTATAAACTATACGATGTAGTATACATGTTTATTAGAGGAGGTACTATATAGCCGTTAATTTTTGGCCATTGAACTTAAAAAAACTAATTATTAAAAATCATCTCCTATATATGCAAGTTCGATTCTTCAATATTTTACAACAATCTTAAATATGAGAGGTGATCATGAGTACATAATGATTATGTTCGAAACGGTAGCCTCCCAAAATTCATGGCTTTGTTGTGCTTTCTTTGGTGTTGCTGCTTCCAACTACATCAACATCCTCAATGGACCAATGTTATTTAATGACATTGTACATGGTTCCACACCAAAGTGACCTTTTAAGGTAAGGTAGCTAGTATCATACTGAATGAGTATTATCTTGCTGATAAGATATATCTATTCTAGCAACTTTTGTGAAATCATTTGCTTATCGAAATGAAGATAAGCAACAAAGGTTCAAGGTGACAACAAATGTGACAAGCTTTTGGTTTCTAAAAAATTTCGTTGAGCTATAGTTCAACTAACTGCATGGATCCTATTCATTCAAAAATCGCAAAATTTATATTCAAATTTGATTACTTGATTTGAAAATTCAAAAACCTAATATAAATTGATTCAGGCTAAATCACTTCTTCAAATCCTGTTCGTATCATGAAAACCTATTATACATGTAAACTTATCTCAAGTGATGGATGGAATATAGAATTTTGTTAGATGCTTTTTACATGATTTATTTAAATAAATGAAGTAAAACGCAAACACGGTGTTGGAATAAAGAAGTTTATTGTTTTAAATGATTAATGCACGTTTAAAAGTATTGATATATTTCTATATTTTATCATGAAAAGTTGATTTCATGTTCCAGCCTCCGTCTTTGCCCTTTCTCCATAACTTTGTAATTAAAAGAAAAATCATATGCGAATATTCACAAAATCATATTCAAATTGTATGATAATTTTTTTTATGTATCAAAAAGTGTTATTATTTCAACTTTTTAAATTTTATAGCTATATCAAAATAAGGGGTTGTTTAGAGCCAGCACATGAGCCATTAAAACTAAAAAGAGCTAATACTTCATTCAGCATGTTAATAAATCTGATCCGGTAAGAAACTTCATGGTTGTTTAAAAGGTTATTTTAGAAACCTTACGCTATATGATCTTCATACAAGATCAAGAAGATTATAGCGTTCCCACTAGACTTCTTGTAAACACATAGCGCATTTTCATTCTTAATAAAACCGAACTCTTTTAAAAATTTATAATAATCTACGATTCCAACTTCAATACGCCTACTTTAATCCATAAATGGATTCCTTAAGCTTATACACATTATCAGGGTTTTTTTGGATCGGCAAAACGCACCGGCTAAGCCATATATACATCTTCACAAACGTGTCTATTGAAGAAAGCCATTTTAACATCCATTTGTCATACTCATAGCCATGTTATGCAGCAATGGCAAATAGAAACCTAACTTATTTAAGTTTGACCGTCAGAGATAGGTCTCCTCATAAGCAACACTCTAAATCCGAGTAAAACCCAACCTTTGCCACAATCTTAGCTTTGAAACTTGAAAGTATGCAGATTTCTATCCATGGTGACTTTCTTTGTGAGAACCCACTTGCTTTCTACAACCTTTCTATTATAATCAACTAAGTCCTAGACTTGGTTGTTATGCATAAACTGCATCTCAACGTACATAGCTTTAACCCTTGGATTCGAATTTAAAGTCCCATATTGTAGTTAGTGGGATTACATTGATTCACTAAGTACACTTTGTCCCGACCCATGAGAAAAGTGTATCCCTTGTTGGGGAATTTCTGCAAACGATTATCTTTTGATATCTGAGAGTCGTGTACACACTATCTATTCAAAATTATTTGTGGTTCCCAAATATTTTGATCGGATGAAATTAACTCAGAATTATGAGCAAGAATCAAGTATGGATTTGTGTATGCTATAATAAACCAGAACAAACTTCGTATAATCAAGATAACGTTATATTAGGGTTTTTACAAGGACAATGATAACTGCTTTTTAGTTATCATAACTACTTTGCAGTTATCATAAAACTGAAAATACGCTGATGTTATTCTATTAAACTTTGTAACAAAATTAATTAATTAATCAATTTTCTAATACGTTTTTAATAAAGAAACATATGTCCGAAACATATGCTCGACCCCAGTCAGGGGCGCTGCCCCCAGACCCCCACCAGGGGGCGTTGCCCCCTTGGACCCCCCATGAAGAGACGTGTATAGTGGCGGAAACACTAAACTACTTATCTAAGTTATGATTATTTGATATTGGTGATCAATACGAGTAAGTGTGTGTAGTGTGGACACATGAAGAGATTTTGATAGAGAAACGAGAGGATTAGGCACAATTCATAAAGGTAAATTTTTCATTCGCTTGTTAAACAACGTATATATAGGATTGAGGCAATACGCTTACACAGACCCAGCGTATGGCTCCATACTCTTACACATTAAGCGACACATCATACGCTTACATCACAAGCGTATGGGCTCTAACTAAGCGAATAGACACCATACGTCTAACATCTTAGGCATATGGATGTTTACATAATGACTATATTGCCCCTATACATCAAAACTAGTTCAAACGACTTATTACAAGATACAAGACATGAAATATTGCATTAACAGGTTGGAACTAGATTGTCTATACGATGTCCAAGGCATAACTCCATAAGTATCGTGGAAAGTTGGTATGACTATTCATTGATAGACCCAAGTCTAACATAGTTCAATTCCTCATCTTGGAAACCATATTTTGCGGCGTTCCATGTGGACTCGATTGTGAAACTATTCCACAATTCTTTAGATGTTCATCAAAGACATAATCACCACACTCCGAGTGAATGGATTTTGCAGTTTTACCGAGTTTAAATTAAACTTATTTTGAGAGACTTTGAACACTTCAAAGGCTTCATATTTATGTTTGATGACCGTCGTTTGAGTCAATCAAAAACCTAATTATTCTAAATAGTTAGAGCAAGTAGGGTGTCGTATCACAAGGAGTATGTGGTCAATGTATTCGTGTAACAGATTTCTAATTATGAAGTAACTGAATTTTAGTGCTGATCACACAAGCAATTTTAGTAAATGTAGAGAACTAAGCAACGAACAAATAAACGAGTTGTAAGCAGTTAACAAAGCAAATCACACCCGGGAATTCAAGTAAGCAACCAAACAGTATCTCATGCAACCTAACAGATTTATTATTAACGATTAACTGAAAACTGATCAACCAAACAAACCTTAGACGTCAACAATTACTTTACACACGGCACTGGTTATCAAACAGTCCTTGCCAGTGTGACTTAGTTAAGGGTAATTGTACATTTTATCGTATTCAATCTAACCAAACAGTTATATGACTAATTATTTAGCAACCGGTAACAGATCGTTCAGACCAACGTAAACCTAAACTGACCGAACACACAGAAATACCAAACATCAATAATCATATATTAATCATCAATAACAAAACATAAGTATTCTTAATCACAAGAGAAAAACTGTAAAGGGTTACAAACTATACATCCCGGGTGCGATTCTAGGAGATTAGCCGAGCCTAGGCATCAATGAATCTTCGATATGGATGATATAAATCATATGTAAAGTCTTGACACGAGCTAGGATAATGGAAATCGCCTTCTTGGACTGCTGGAATCGCCTCTTGGTCGTCAAAAACAAAGTTAGGGTTATATCTTGATGAAAAAGAAGATATAACCTAAAATTCCCGTCTGCACTCCTGTCACGGTAGGCGACGGGTCTTCTTATGGGTCGATCGCGTACCGCGATTGACCAAAGTCAACATATATTTTATCACCCATCGCGTACCGCGATGGGACTCTGGTACAGCAAACTTCATTCTTTTCCTCGTTTTGCGTGCTAGACATCCCGGGTCTTCATTCCGTGTCACAACAGGTCCATACTGAGTACTTTAACGCCTATGACCTGAAATCCAATAAAACACGTATGAAGTATCGATAGTTCTCGAATAAACAGTTAAAACTAAATAATAAACGAACTAAAACATATACAAATTAACCGACCATCACATCCCCACACTTATCTTTTGCTTGCCCTCAAGTAAATCTCTAAAGCAAACATCGACCTCCATCTTAGGTATGTAGATTATCGCCATTAATACTAGTAAGGTTTAAGGTCATACCCAGTTTCCCAGACTGACACTGTTTTTAGATTGACATCTCACAAATACAGTTAAATGCTATAATAAAAACAATAGAGCCGCCCAAACAGGTGTACTTTGTTTCCGGTTAAGGCACACTTGCTCATACCACTCGTAATATAACATCTCTACTCTCGGTTTAATATATGGACTAGCAAAAGATGTGCCAGTATTAGTCAGCTCTCAATATCACTCATAAGTACATATTAATCCGTCAAGCTGCTTTGGCACAAATGCAAATCAAGAGGTCTTTAAAAAGGGTTGTAACGGGGCCAGGTGTAAGGGTATGGAAGGGAAATATTTAAGTAGCTCAAACGATCCGACCCGGCTTATTACAAAACATCTAAATAAACGAAACTATTGTACAGCTAACTGACTGATTATATACATCTAAATAAGCAAACTATCAACATACTGATTTCACAATTTTTTTTATTTTTTTTTATATAAACGAACTTCAACGGACTACAGAATACATAACTGAATATAAACAGACATCTTTTTGTCTTTTTCTCAGTTTTTTTAAGCATAATAACGCGATGCTTAACAATGAGATAAATACAAATACAAAACAAAAACAAATACAATTACAATTACAAATAACCCTAGTAAGCCGGATCGTCTCGTAACATAATGTCGGGGTTAAACAAACGAAAAATAAGTCCAAGAAATGTTTTCTAAGGGACCCAACCCCCCGCCCCTCACATAAACCATCCTCATATGTATAATGCATGAGGCCCCAACCCCCCAATACCCACACTTACGCTCATCCAGAAGAGGCTTAACCTAGTTGCCTTATCACTTTTGCATTTTGCCAACTGTGATCTTGTAATCCATGAACATCAGTGAAAGCACTCAAATGACATGTGTGTACTATGTATTATATGTGTATTATATATATTTGGGTCAACTCACACACGTACCGGAGGAATAGGGTTGACGATATAAACATGTGTACCTGTCCCCATGACTCGTTATCCCCGCCTAAACGACCCCATTTTCAACTTCTCGTTATAAAAACATTTGTGAGTAAGACTAATGAGATGCTGAAAAACCAACCATGACCAGAAACCTATGACTTGGCATTAATGGCAATAATTAACAGTTAACAACTTTGGTTTCTGAACACTCTTCGAGGTACTATCGGGTTAAAAAATTTCAAATTTCCCCCATCCCCACACTTGAGGTTTTCATTGTCCTCAATGTTAGAATAATGAAACATTGTCCTCAAAGTTAAATTAGATAAAACGATTAATGAACATTTGAGGGACTGGGTTGAAATTGACTTTTTGACTATTAAGCAATTTTAAAATTCGGGGCTCAAATGTGGCGGTTCAACTAGCAATTATACAATTACACTTTTAACATTTAAAGTAATAAAAACAAAATAAATTATGAAACTGAAATCACCTGATACCAATGAGACTGGAAAAGGACCAATCGGCTCGCGAACTCTCATAAACACCCGTATCCTCTCGTCTCGACCAAGTACCAAATTGACAACCGGACCTGCAAAATCTCGAGACGTGTAGAAGCAAGCTTCTCACAAGTGTAAGACATACGAAAATGATTTTACGAGTTACGAATATGATTTTCTGATATATTTTATTAAAACAATTACCGAGCCGAATTAAGTCGTTTCATAATAAATTTTGTTGAACAAGTTAAAACGTTAAAAGACCTAACTCACTTTCGTAGGAATCACGATTGCATTTAGCGTATGCAACAAGCCCTGTAAACCTCCCGGTAGCCCGGGAGGACGAGTGAGGTCTCGTGAGGGTTTATAGTGAACAACACCCACAAAGTTCGGTTACAACATAATATACACGAACCTGGCAACACATGTAATTGACCATCAAGTGTCTTCATAAACCGGTGAGGCTACAATGAAACTCACCGATTCCTTACCCATGTTATGAATATCCTCCATCTCCAAGTATGGCTTCAACCTATAGCCATTCACCACTTGCTTTACGTGGTCATCAAAATCTTCAATCTCGTATTGCCCGTGATTTCCAACTCGAACAATCAAATACGGGCCCATCCACTTACTTTTGAGTTTACCCGGAAAAAGCTTCATCCTCGTGTTGTAGAGCCAAACTCTTTGACCAACTTCAAAATTCTTCAACCGGATTTTAGCATCATGAAATTTCTTCATCTTTGCCTTGTAAGCGGACGCACAATCGTATGCCTCGTCTCTTAACTCCTCAATCTCGAACAAAGCCAACTTCCTCGCCTTATCGTGCGAATTCGGAAACGGGCCCATGAAATCGATCCCCCAAACATCAAAAATGTCAACAACAAGGATCAGGTTCAAGGGCATCTCGTCCCTCTTAGAAAAGCTCCTGAGTTGTTGACACTTTAAACAGTGTTTCGCAAACTCGTGAGCATCCTTAAACACTGAAGGCCAAAAGAAACCACTCGTTAAAACTTTTCGAGCGGTTTTCTGGCCACTGAAGTGACCACCACACGCAGACGAATGTGCGTGTTCCAACACCGATCTGACATCCTCCTCGGGTATGCATCGTCTGATCATCTAATCTGCACTAATTTTGAACAAGTCTGGATCGTCCCAAATGTACTGTTTGGCTTGGGACATCAACTGTTTCTTCTTTCTCCTTGGCCAATGCTCTGGTAAATCACCTGCAACTTTAAAATTAACAATATGAGCAAACCAGGGATTTTGTGAAACTGCCAGAATATGCTCATCCGGGAAGGACGCGTTAATGGGCCCTTCTGTGTTCCCATTTTCCACCATAATTCGGGACAAGTGATCTGTAACAACATTTTCCTTTCCTTTCTTGTCCCGAATCTCTAGATCAAATTCCTGCAGTAGCAAAATCCATCTGATAAGCCTCGGTTTTGCATCATTTTTATCCATAAGGTACCTAACTGCAGAGTGGTCAGACTAAATGATTACTTTACTTCCCCAAATATATGACCTGAATTTATCTAGAGCATATACTACTGCCAGTAACTCTTTCTCAGTTGTTGTGTAATTCAATTATGCATCTGAGAGAGTTTTACTCGCATAGTATATGGCAACGGGTTTCTTGTCAACCCGTTGACCCAAAACAGCCCCGAACGCATAATCACTTGCATCACACATTATTTCAAAAGGTAAACTCCAATCGGGTGATTGCAAGATCGGGGCTTCAACTAATTTCAATTTCAGAATGTCAAAAGCCTTAGCACATTCATCATTAAAGTCAAATGGGGCATCCTTAAGCAATAAATTACATAAAGGTTTGGTAATATCTCTAAAACCCTTAATAAACCGTCTATAAAACCCGGCATGTCCCAGAAATGATCTAATGCCTTTGACATTGGTGGGATGAGGTAGAGTGGAAATGACTTGGACCTTAGCCCGGTCCACCTCGATCCCACGACTCAAAACAACATGGCCCAAAACAATTCCCTCTTGGACCATGAAATGGCTCTTTTCCTAACTAAGAACCAAGTTCGTTTCGACACATCTTTTCAAAACTCTTTCGAGTTGGTTTAAACATGACTCGAGAGATGTGCCGAAAATCGAAAAATCATACATGAAAATTTCCAAAGACTCCCCCACCATATCTGAAAAGATACTCATCATGCACCTATGAAAAGTGGCGGGGGCGTTACATAACCCGAATGGCATTCGCCTAAACGCGAATGTGCCATACGGGCACGTAAACGTGGTCTTTTCCTGATCTTCAGGATGAATAGCTATCTGGTTATACCCGGAATACCCATCTAAAAAGCAATAAATTTTTTTGACCAAATAGCTTTTCAACAATTTGATCGATAAACGGAAGCGGAAAGTGATCTTTTGATGTTGCCGCGTTCAGTTTACGATAATCAATACAAATGCGCCACCCGGTTACCGGCCGGGTGGCGACCTCGTTACCTGAGTCGTCCTTGACGACTTGGATGCCCGCCTTTTTCGGTACTGTCTGAGTCGGGCTCACCCACGTGCTGTCTGATATGACAAAAATAATGCCAGCATCTAACCACTTCAGCACTTCCTTCTTCACCACTTCCCTCATATTCGGGTTTAACCTCCGCTGAGCGTCGCGCGCGGGTTTGACAACCGGACCTGTTAAGATTTTGTGCATCACAATTGAGGGACTGATTCCCTTCAAATACGCTATCTTCCACCCGATTGCATCTTTATTCGCAACCAGCACCGCCATCAAAGCATTTTCCTGTTCAAAAGATAAGTTAGAAGCTATAATAACAGGCAATGTATTATTCTTACCAAGAAAAGCATATTTTAAACGCTTTGGGAGCTCTTTCAGCTCGACTTTCGGTACTTCCAGCATTGACGGTTTCAACCCCGCATCAATCTTCTTGGGAAGTGGTTCCACCTGAACTGACCATGGTGGCCGGTCTCCTCGCACAGCTGCGATTTCCATTTGTTTTTCTTCCTCTTCCAGCAACTTGTCTGTTTCCACCTGTAACCTGTATAACAAAAAACACGTCTCCGCTGTGCCATCCAAGCTGATGACAGAGTCATATAGTAAGATGCACTCGTCAATGACATCGGCCACGAAGCACTCGTCATCGACCGGAGAATTATCTCCCTGTGTGAAAACATTAATTCTCAGCTTACGGTTACCGAATGCCATGTCAACAGTACCATTTCTGCAATTAATGTTGGCATTTGCGGTAGCCAAAAATGGTCTACCGAGGATAACCGTAGTTTGTTTGGTCCTTTCACCCGAAACATAATCGAGAACCAAAAAGTCAACTGGAAGGTAAAAGTCTTCCACCTTGACGATAACGTCAGTCAATATTCCTCAGGGCAGTTTCGGTGTCTGGTCAGCCAAAACAACCGTGGTGGCAGCCGCACGAAGCGGGCCAAAATCGTATTGGTCGTATAAACTGCCCGGGAGAATACTGATGCTAGCTCCAAGATCTAGAAGCGTCCGAGTCATTTTAAAATCACCCACTTGAATGGGTATAATAGGCGTTCTCGGATCTTGTAGTTTGGGTGGAAGAACACCCGAAAAAATTGCACTCACATTATCTGTAAAATCAATCTGTTTAGGAATCTTATGACTCCTTTTCTGTGTGCACAATTCTTTTAAATACTTAGCATAGGCGGGAATTTGTTTAATGGCATCTAAAAGAGAAATGTTAATTTTAACTTGTTTAAACGTTTCCCACATTTCTTTTTGTTGCGGGCCTCGTTTTGATGCCATCTTCGCCTTTGATGGCGCCAACAAAGCATCGTGATATGGAACGGTTTTCACATTTTCCTTATCCTTAGAGTTGTTGGTGTCATCCTTCGGAACCGATTTGTTATTTTTAGTTTCACTTTTGTAAGGTTTTTTTAATTCAATCGGCTCCAGTTCGTCATCACTGACGAGAATTTCATTAATTTCTTCAACCACCCCATCAACCAATGGTGGTGGAACCCCAACCTTATTATCATATTTCTTACCACTACGTAAAACAGTTACCTGGTTGACGTGCTTCTTCGAACTCGATCTGTAGTGGTTTGGGTTGACTGTGGTGTCACTCGAGAGTTGGCCCGCGTTTTTATATAAATTGTCCCGAGTGTTCAAAACTATCTGAATCCGAATCCGTATACTAATTATCCGACTATCCATATCCGAACTATTCGAATTTTCGGATATCCGAAAATTTAGATATCTGAATCCAGGATATCCGTAATTTCGGATTCGGATTCGGATATCAGTTTTTAGATTTTTCGGATATCCGAAATATCCGAACTATCCGATATTCTAATTTTAATATTTTTTAACTTTTTATATATAACACTTACAATAATAAAGCATAGATCTGGATCTCATAACATAACACAAACATACACTACAGCCTCCTCTCTTCTCAAACGTTTCCTTTGTAACTTCCATTGTCAGCCGCACCACAAACACAACCACAGCCGGCGGCCGCAGCACCACCGTCACCATTCGCGCACCACAAATACAACCACTGCCGGCGGCCGCAGCACCACCATCTCCATCCGCGTCCGTCCTCGGTCGCAGCACCACCATCACCATCGTCGGTCGTCGTCTCCACCATCGTCCGTCCTCGTATCCACTCTCCGGCCACCCGTCTCCACTCTCCGCCACTGACAAAAACTATTTGGTTGTATGTGATTTGTTGGATTTGGAAACTTGAATTCTTAGATGGTGTATAGTTTTTATTATTAAAACAGGTTTTATATTTCTTTTTCGGATATTCGGATATCCGAGGTTCGGATATCTGAAGTTTCGGATATCCGAATTTTGGATATCCGAAGTTTCGTTTCGGATAGTGATTTTCACTATCCGAAAGGTTCGGATATCCGGTTTCGGATATCCGAAAATTCAAAACTTCAAAACAACATTGTAACGACTAGTTTAGACTATAAAGTAAGGAGACGAGTAGATTGTTATGTTAAACTAGTCAAGACGAGTTTGTTACTAATTAACTACTCATATCGGTAATGTTAACAAGGTAAACTAGACGCGACGAGTTAACTACCAATAATACTCGTATCGGTAATGTAAATCTGGTAAACTTATTAGAACGAGTTAATTACCAATAAAATACTCGTATCGGGAATATAAACAAGGTAAACTAGTCAGGACGAGTTAACTAGATATGAACTACTCGTATGACTAATGTTTACCAGGTAAACTTATTGAGACGAGTTAATTACCAATAAAATATTCGTATAATGGATGTAAGTAATCGTTGACCATTATCTACTCGTAACGACTAGTTGACCAAACAAACTAACCATTTCGGTTAGTGTTTTGAAAAACAAACCGGTTCGATGAGTTTGGTAATCAAACTCATCGTCATGGTTAGTTTGATAAACTACTCGCGACTCTTAAGGTTTTATAATCTGCTCATCGCGACTAAAGGATGTCTTATTTACTCGTGGGCGTTGATTACGAGGCTTTAAACTTATTTAATCCTTACGAGTAGATGATTAGTGAAACTGGTCGTTACGGTTAGTTTATAGACACGTGGCAAACTTTTATTGGTTATACAAGCTACTCGTTGACAATCATAAACTATTCGTCACGACTAATTTATAATACCTATTTTAAGAATTTGTTTAAAGTGGCACATAAAACCTGAAAAATGTATTCATAAACGCCTATTTTGAGAATTTTCCCTAAATAAAATCATCCAAATGGTTCAAACACTCGATGGTTGCGCGAGTGTCTTGTATATCCACATACTAGTATAACTTACAATATAAATCATTTAATAAATGCTTGAATTTCATAGATAATTAAAAAAAAAAACTAGAAGCTTTAATAAAATCATCCAGATGGTTCAACGCTCGATAGAAGCACGAGTGTCTTGTATTTCCACGTGCTACTAAAACTTAAAATATAATTCATTTAATAAATGCTTGAGTTGAATGTCTAAAATTAAAAAAAAAAAAAACTAATGTGTAATCGTGAACATGAGATGAGAAATTATTCAAGATGTGACACATTTTTCAACGGATCAATTCAAGAAAAAAAAACACTTTGTTCTACATGTCTTCTACTAGGCATCATGTGGATTGTGGGGTACAATTAGAGTCCGGTTTGATTTTATTTTTAAGCACACATGTTTACATGATGAATAGAGTATAGTTGTATATCAAGAAAAATAATTATATATATGGTAGTAGGGCAAATAATTCAACATTACCCATTTATATTTTTAAAGATGAAAATAATTCAAAATTCTATGGGGAAGAACATTACTATTTTAAACAAAAGATATAAAAATTGTATCACTGGTTACACAACCACAACCACAACCACAAAGGTCCACAACTAAAAGGTAAAATACGATGTTATAAAATTAAAAGTTACGTGACATAACTAATGTCAACAAACAGTCAGTTGTCATGTTATTATCATATCATTACAAGTTACCACTATATAATGAAAAGTATATATCCGTATGTTTTTACTACGAATGATGTGACTTTTAAGAAAATAAGTGATCATAGAAATTATCAAACTCCATGTCCATCATCGTCACCATTCCTAAACCAATAATTGTAATCGAATCTAGCAGCACCATCAGGAACATCTTTCATCACCCATTCGTGACCCTTGGGATAATATATTCCTGTACGAGGATGTGGGATCCAGCAGCTTTCTTCATGTTCCTTGTATTTGTTACCTTGCTGTTGGACCTTATGTTCCAATGATTGTACTTCATGTTCATCATCATAACATTCGTCCCATATAGCCACCCTGTTCATGCAACGTACCACGACTCCTTTGGGAGTAATATTGGTGTTACTCCTGTATCACACAACCAAAGTTTCATTATTTGATGATACTACTACTACTACTACATAATAATAATAATAATAATAATAATAATAATAATAATAATAATAATAATAATAATAATAATAATAATAATAATGAACACATGCCACGTGCTTCAATAAAACCCTTTATCAAAACAAAGAAAGTTTGAAATAGTAAAAACGGTTATAAAATGTTGTTCATGTTCTAGACTCTAACGAGACAATAAGAATAAAGTAAACCGAAAATGCAACATGATTGATCCTACACGGGCACTTGATGGACAACTATCGAAAACCAAATAAATCAGAAAGAACAAGATCGAGCCCGACCTAAGGAACAAAGTCTTTAAGGTCATTGCAAGTGCGCCTCTAGTCATGGTTCGAAACGTTGGAAATCGGTGAAGAAAGTTTGTTTGTTTGTTCTAGTATGCTACAGAATTTGAAGGATGATGAGCTAAAAGGCTTGATGAAACCTTCTCTTATAAAGGGAAAAAGTGTACGGAATATAGGACATAGAGAACAAATTATCCTTTTTCTTTATTTTAGTTCCATAAATTCAAGAATTTGGCACATGAAAAGTAACATATAATTTTGCTTCTATTCTATTTCAACACTCTTTTGAACGGATTATAGCCAAGGAATATATAATCTCTGGCTTTATTATTCTGCAAGGATAAATTCGTATGTACGTAATGCTTACGGGTTTTATATATATTCATAACAATGAGAATATTGAAAATTTCGGACCGTACTCGCAAGTCGATGAATATTAAATAGCCTAAATTGACAAATTGGTTCAATTTCTTAATTGTAATAGCATTTGTATTTTAATGTTTTGTTCTCCAAGTTAGGGTTAGATCTATAAATATAAGTTTGTGTGTAATTTACATATAACCATTTTAATGAGTTTTTAAGTCATACTTTCTCTTTGCAATAACACAATGTTTATCAATCATGTGCCTTGAAGTAGTATTAGAGCCTGGTGCAATTGCAAACCACACTCAAGGTACCCAGGATTTAAACCAATATCTAGCCGACACATAGAAGCCTGTCACCAACTCACCATCATGAAAAGATCTAGGGCCAACCAATCAATGATGCCAAGAAAGATCTAGATATTACCAACTGGCCAATTGCTTCAAGAAGCCGCACCCGATCTTGTTTATTAATTCTAGGAACTGCGGAACCAAAGTCAAATCAAACTTGTTGTCCTAGTTAGCAACCAAAAGACTATTGTTTCATTTTATCGGTGAAATGATTCAGATTTCGATTTCAAGTTGAAATCAGTTATGACTCGTGATCCGAACGACTAGATCAAGAACCAAAGATGATCAATAGTTGATGAACAAGAAAAATCAAGTTACAGTTATGATTCCGAAATTACGAGGTTGATTGTTGGTAATACTGGACCGTAATTACAAGTCGGAGAAAACGAAAGGATCTAAGTTGTGAAGTTGATTTAGTTTTCTAGTTGTAGCTGGATTAGTATGGTAATATTTTGGTTATCATGTTAAGGTTAGATTTATAAATATGAGGTTTGGCTAGAGGCAGGGGCGGATCTAACTAAGACGTGGGTGGTTCCCCGGAACCACCCGAGTTTCGAAATAATAGCGTATGAATATATAGAAGACACTAGAGGAACCACCTTATAAATTAAGAAGGAACCACCCTTTTAACAATTGAAGTGTTGATCTAGTTGACAAGTTGTTGATTTTCTAAGTTGAAGGTCATGAGTTCGATTCCATCATAAAACAGTTTTATTGAAATTTCCGTACAGCTCTTTGTGATTGGTACATTTTGACTTATCTAATTCTTTTGTTAATTATAACATTTGTTTGGTTTTTATTATATGTTTTGTGTTATATTAATTTCTATTGTAGCATGCTTGAGGTTCTTGAAGTTGAAGTTGTTGGTGCTGCATTCAGTACTTTGTATAAGGGGTACTCTTACCATTTAGGTCTAAGTCCTTTTAAGTGTTTATAAACAAACTAGTTTTTATCCCCCGTATTATGGGGGTTGCTTTATATTGTTTGTTCTAATATTTATTTATTTTTTGAATTTATTGTATGAAAATTAATAATATATTTATAGTTTGATGATAAATTGTTTTACAAATAAATGAGATGTTATAAGTTATAACCCGATTTAAAAGCTATATGGTTTTGATGTGACCTAAGACCCGTTTATTTTTTTTACTATAAAATTGGTTTTTTTTAATTATAAATAATATTTATGAAAGTTAATAATATACTTATGGTTTGATGGAGATCCAAGACCCGTTTATTTTTTTTTTACTATAAAATTGTTTTTTTAATATAAATAATATATATATCTTTTTTAAAATAAATAAGATATTAATTTTTAGTATATCCTATTTTATAGGATTTTTACATCAAAAATTTGGTGAGAATAATTTTTTATTTAATGAGATGTTATAACCCGTTTAAGGAATATTTGGGTTTGGTAAGATCCATACCCATGAATTCGGGTCAATGCATGAGAAGTCTTCATTTAAAAATCAAGCAAATCTGGTGACTCCAAAAAAGGGGGAGCGACCACATCGCGACACGTAAGATTTTTAAGTTTTCGTTTATATATATTATTATAGATAGTGTTTCGTATATATTTGAAATATTTGATTTATATATTTGTAGAGTGCTGGAATACAAGCAATTGACAAAATTGTCCCAACTCTTCTTCATGCTTTGGAACTTGAAAGATGATGACATGGCAGATACTGCCCTTAGTGGTCTAAAACAAATTTTGAGGTATTAAGAAACAAAATAGTGTTATCATATTTATAGTTTCTTAACTTTATGTATAAACATTTGATGTTATATACTAAAAAAAATAAATAAATTATACACTGTTTAAATTATAAACAGTGTCAGGATTCCGCTCTCTGCTCTCTCCTCACTTCATACCACAACACACACCAATACCAGACCACCGACTTTCACCGACCATCATTCGTAAAGCATTATTATGTAATGAACTGGCCCGAATCATCAAACCGACCCGAAAATTTTATACCCGATTCCATGAAATTGAATCATTTAAAACTAGTGCACCACCTGAAAAAAATTCCTGGATCCGCCACTGGTTAGAGGCTTTGAATGTGTGATCAATAAAAAATTATTGTAACGACTTTTTGAGTCAGTCTTTTACTTTGCAATAATAAAGTGTTCATCGAACATATGCCTTGAAAGACTTGATAATTAAAAACACACGAGACCCTAAAATAATATCGAGTTGATAAGGTAAATCATAGTTCTTTCAGGAGAAATTATTAAATGTTTACTGTGTCACCGCTTAAAGGTGCATTTTATGATTTTCATTGGTGGGTTTTTGGAAAATAAACTTTTATTATTGATCACTCATTTAAAGGGAATCAAGAAGTCTAGTCCTAGATTTATCTTATCGATCACGTTCAAAGAAAATGTGAGTTCACCTTTTGGTTAACACTTTGATTATTAATCGTTCATTTCTTTTAAAGAATCCAGAAGTCTAATCCTAGATTTTCAGTTGATAATTACCACTGATTACGTATTTTATCCTTTATTTTCGTTAGATATAAATATATTTTAATATATGAACTTCATTTTTGTATACGGTAGCATCGATAATTTACATACTTAGTTTATGGGTTTCAAAGTTTCATACATTAAGAGTGATAGTAAAATTATACTGTTATTTAATGCTATTTCCCCTAACTTGAATACATCAAAGGCAACGAGGTATACCTCCTTCGTTGGCTTGCGGGGTTTGATGTGCCAAAAGGGGTTGCGATATGGAAGACAACGACGTGGCAGGGACGTCCGATATGACAAAAAAGCGTTAACCCCATTCATGGTTGAAGGGTCGCTCAGTCAAGAAGACAACAAAGAACAAAGGCTGTTACAAGCCTACAAGGTTGAGGTCTAAGAAGAATTTAAGGAATTCAAAGAATTTGAAATATGAAATTTGACTAATTATAAATTTATGTATCTGTTGTTTTGATAACAATAACATATATCATTTCTACTTTTAATTATCAACAATGAATGACCAAAACATGAATCACATTTAAAGAAAAATTTATTGACACAATAATGTCCGGTAAAATTTTGATTTTCCAAACTAATACAAGCTAGCATAAGTAGAGGTGTACATATTAACCGGTTTGGGACCGATGTTAGGCAAATCGAGCCGAACCGGTTCTCAAATCGACTCAAACCGCCAGTTTCAGGACCGGTTCTCCTTAAGATATACCAATCCGGTTTTAAAACCGAACTGGTTTGAGGATAACTGGTTAAACCGGTTTAAAACCAGTTTATAAACCGAACCGACGTGACCAGGCCGGCCTATCTTGCTTCTAAATCGGTTTGAGTCAAACCAGTTTTGACCAGCTGTTGACCAAACCGGTTCGTAGGGCTGGCAATTGGTACCTATTTAAGACACGATAAGACCTGTAAATTAAAAAAGTTTGGTGTGGTTTTTTTTATTTTCTAAAATAATTGAAATTAGTAGGCTAGACTCCATCATTTTCCCTTATTGATATACAAAAACTTAAAACTGTCTTATAGTCATGACATATAAAGTTGTTAAGCGAGTCATATTCATGTTTGATATTTGTGTTACGATTGTCGCTTCTTACATGTTAAACTGGTTAAGACATGGATTGCCAGCCCTACCAGTTCGGTGTGGGTTTAAAACCGGTTTTGTACACCTCTAAGCATAATAGAACCAATGGGATTGTGTGTGGCCCATTGACAAAGACAAAGCCTTTAAAACACTAAACGGTTGAGATGTCTTGTGTTCAAGTTTCTCAAATAATAGAAATTCATCTCTAAAATATATAATAAAACATTAATGCAAGGTTACTAAAACTTTAAAGCTAAAAGCGAAAATTGTAAAGTTCCTTTTATGTTTTTGTCTAATTTCTTTCGGTGCCCCCCTCTGAGATACAGTGGTGCTTCCAATTCCCATGTGACACGCTAAAGCTTCAATAACATGAGAATTTTAGTCTCTTGTTCTTTTTCTCACCACCATACGGGGCCTTTCCCTCTTTAAAAGCTAGATCTTTCACTGTTCATAAGAATCACTTTTAGTAGTGAAGTGTTAAAAGAATATAGTTACAAGTAGTATCATATAAGATCTACTAATGAATGGAACAACTATGTACTACTCCACATGATAGAATAGTTACAAGTAGTATCCTATAAGATCTACTAATGAATGGTACAACTAAATGTACTACTCAACTAATGACAACTATCTTCTCTTATGCTTGTATTAATCTTCTATTTGGCTTTCGAACCGTTCTAAAGTTTCTATAGGAGAGTTGAGATTGTGACTTGGATGTAGCCTAGCCATTTCTTAATTGTTTGTAGCCTTCCATATTTCTTGTTTGTACTTTTGCTCATTCTGTTCTCAGCTTCTTGCTGGGACGGTTTGAGTTTTTTGTTTGTTTTGTTTTATGAAAGCCTTGTCGCTTGAATAAAAAGTTGTTAAAAAACTCTAGGCGATACCTTGTTTCATACCGACCAATATCTTTTGTCTTGTCTACAAGAAATTCATGACTTTGTGTTCTTGTTACATGGGTGGAGGCTTCCTATGAAATCATGCTCATAGATCTTAGTACCACCAAGTACACTTAGTTAAGCAAAGTTCTTCTCTAATCCAAAAACTGCTTTATCCAAAATGTGTTGGTGCGCTTTAGGCATGGCATTCTTTATGACCAAGGATCTCTCATGTAAAAAGAACAAATCGATGTGGCTACTCCCGTATAATTATGTTAGTCCAGACACGAGGGATATTTGGCCAAAAGAAATTTCACACCTCAAATATCAACAAAACGTTTTGGACACAATGACTATGAGCGAAATAGATATCTGAAGCTAAATATTCTTAGATGAAAATAGTACTATTATTAGTGACCTCATAGTAAGTTTCCACCATGAGAAATGAAAACAATTTGTTAGCTTCTAATAAGCAAAACAAATAATACCGGTTGATATTTGATGTCAAGTGTTATAAATACTATGCCCTACTATTTTGTTATTTTTAGTCTTCAACTTCTTTTACCTCCAAACGAGGTCCTTTCCTCTCCTTGGATATACATTGCTCACAAACATCCATTCAATTTTTAACCAATGAATAACAATTCAATTACTTAGTAGACTATCGATGACTAACATATAGATGAAAAAAAAAAGAAGAAGAATAATAAGATATCGTATTTGTTTTGTTACGAGTCATTGAAAAGAAAACGTTTTAAAAAATTAACTTAATAGAATTTATAAGTGTCACCTAAAAGTTAAATTGTTTAAAGATATATTTTGATGATTATATGTAAACAAATTACAACATAATTTATTTAAGAAAAAACGCCTAAATTGTTCATTTAAATTTCATAGGTATTATTATATCCATCTCAAAACCAACCTTGCTGCTTAGTTATTATACTCTAATGACCTAGCGTCACATGCTGAAAATGTTTTCCGTCGGCCGCCTCCTTCTTTGACCGTCTGACAAAAATGTTTCCGACGCCGGGTGGATTTTTCTAGACGTCTGGTGGGTTTTCTAGGCGTTAGGTTGTTTTTTCTAGGCGGCTACTAAATTAATTTAGGTGTTGCGTGGTTTTTCAAATTCAAATTCTTTAAGAATTTGTCTTCATATTATAAAAAATCTGATACTATATGAATACTTACGTAAATAAAAAAATAACTAAACAATATTCATAACTTACGTTGTAATATCTTTTAATAATAAGAATTTTTTAATAATATTATGAAAAATAAGTTCAAATATGATATTATAAACAAGATTATGGAAAAGAAAAATTAGAAAGGATTTGAATTTGAAAGACCAAGAGGCGCCTATTTTAATCTAGTAGCCGCATAGAAAAAAACCACCTGATGCCTATAAAATCCATCAGACGTCGAGAAAAATCCACTCGGCACCTGATTTTGAAATAACCAGGCGATGCCGAGAATATTTTTGTTCGGCGTCTATAAAAAAGGCAAAAGATGTGAAACATTCTTAACATGTGATACTCAGTCATTAGGAAACGGTGGAATTTGAATGAACATTTTGAGAATTATCATGATTAAAATACACAAATTTATTCAACCATTGAAAATTTTGTTTAAAAATCAAATGGGATCTTGTCACATGTTGATCTTTCAGAGTTTATGTGACGTCTAAAGGTCAGCCAATCCATCTCACTTATGATAAGGGTCTACTGGTTTCATCTAGCCTTAGACTCATCTAGTGAGCGACAAGCCGACAACAGCCCACGATCAGCGATGTGTTCAATATGCAAGCACAATTAGACATACAAAGTTATACATGTCTAACATATATAAAAGTGTTTTAATTATTAATACCAAAATCTTGAAAGTGAAAGCCAACAACATACCGTTGGAGAAACACAGTAAGCCCCCTGCACCGTTGTCCCATACAACCAATTTCAAAATATTATCCATTACAAAAATATATTGTTAACGGACTAATGGATACTTTCATTATCATTTCATTTCAAAACCCTAACTTCAACTTCATCTTCATCCTCTAATAATAATAATAATAATAATAATAATCCACAAATTCATTTTCACGATTCATTCGTTAATCAACACATACTATGAACAAAATGGATCTACCCTGCTTGGATCTGGGCTGTATCGAGAAACAAACCACCCAAATCTCCGTTGATTCAGATACGTTGCCGTCAAATTCGAAGCCTCCAAAGGTGTCTACGTGCTTCTCTAGTTTATGTTATTCATAATATTATTTTGTCGATTGTTTCGCTTTCGAATTAACTGATTTTGTGCAACTGTTAGGTTTATCCGTTCTAGGTTTTCGGTATCAGTCATCTGATCTTTGACTATTACTTTAGAAATTTGCAGGCATTTTAAGATTGTTGTATGAGTATATATGATTAGGAACTATAAAAGTGTCGGGTTAGTGGGTTGGTGGGTTGAAATGTGTAACCCGAACAGACCCATATTATTATTCAAGTCAAAGAGTTCAGCCCTAACCCGTACACACGTAAATTCCGGAACACGGCCCGTTTAGCCCATTTTTTTTTTAAATTAGTCATACATGTTGACAATTTGTAAGCGGGTTTTTGGGTATTAAGTGGGTTATTGGTAGCGCGTTTAATGGTGAGCATAAGTGGTATGGTGTGACAAAACTAACATTATAATAACTAACCATGTAAAACGGAAAAAAAAATTAATACTTAAACGGGTTAACGGGTCAACCTGTTTTTATACGGGTTAACGCGAACCCGGCCTGTTTTTAATATGGGTCAACCCTAACCGACCCGTATGAAAAATGGAAAACGGAACCAAAAACCTGAATTTTTCATGTCGGGTTCAGGTCGCATTTCGTGCCATGTCAAGAATTGCTTGTTGTCCCTATATGAAATATGATAAAGCTGGATTCATGGTTTGTTAATCTCAATCCCAAATTTGATTATAAACTTATAATCAGATGATATTAGGTTATTGCTACATCATGTAACAATTATTGGGTCTCATTTTACATTTATGTCTTGTTTTATGTTAAATACAGAATAAGGTGTCAAAGCAGGGAAATCAATCAAGCCCACGTGTTCTTAACCGATTAACAACTCAAATTAAAAAGCCGACTAGACGTAAAACTTCACCGCTCAGCTGGTTTCCGCGCAAGAAAGGTGATTCCTACTTAACGAGAAAGTTAAAGTTACTTCAGGTAATGAAAACATATTCATTTGTTTAGTCAACACATTTTGTGGTCAAAGTCAAAACATATGGTCTTACCATTTCAATCACAGGAAGTGGATGGCATGTGCTCAACTCTAGACGAGACACTCGGTGACACAAATCCCCATTTTTCAAAAGTCCTTAGAGAAAAAATTGCGGTTCGTGAAGCTGCTAACAAGGCGATAGAGGCCCGAAAGGCTGCATTAGTTGAAGCATCCTGGTGTCGTATACTTCGGGCATCAAGGTAATCTACAAACTTTTTTCTATAAAACAAACATTATTGTTGTTCTTGATTCTTATTATAGTTAACTATATATGTACATACTAACAGGATTGATAGTAAAGAAGCTGAAGATGTGTTGTTGAAAGCAGAAAAAAGTGCAAATGAAGCTTTTGAATCTGCAAAAGAAATAGGAGTGATCATGTATGACATACAAGATTGTCCAAGAAAGCATTACAAAATAGAAACATCGAGCGTAAAAGCAGGCAAATCTACAACTCACAAGGTTACAACATCGTTTGACACAGCATTTGAGGTTGATAAACAAGTGGCAGCTGCTGTGAAAGCTGCATTCGTTAAGCTCTCAACTTCTGCATCCATTGGGCAACAAGAATTCAAAGAAATCTTGAAAAAAATCAGTCAAAATCCCGATTTAGATGAAAATTGTCAAGATTCATGTGAGTTGACTTCAAAATGCGAGTCAGATGCTGGTATTGAATTTGAATCAAAATCCCACAAAAACGAGATGGAATCGAATAAGGAAAGCCTTGTGGATATGATGTTGCAGAGGTTAAGATGTTTACATGAAGAAGAACTTGCTTCCCTTGCAACCATAGTTGCAACATGCGGTCTAAATGCTGCGTTAGCTGAATCCGAAAACGGTCTTTGTGTTGCAAATAATAGTGGCGAGCGTGTTTCTTCCAAAATCTCACTTCCGAGTCTGGACAAGTTCCTAGTCAGACGTTTGACCCGACTTGAAAAAGAGATACAAGATGCAAAAAATGCTAAAACTAAAGAAACATTACACAAAGACAAGGTTACAAAACCGTCCGAGGTTGTTACCGTTCCTGATTTGGGAAGTATGCTAACGAAGCATACTTCAAAGCTTGAGAAAGAGATAGCGGAGATTAAGAAGAAACATGGAAATGAATATGAGCCCGTCATGAAAGGGAAACCGTCTGAAAGACTGAAACAAGACAACGATAGCATACCGAGCCTCGGTGAGGTTTTGGTCAAGCGAGTGTCACGTCTTGAAAAAGAGGTGCAAGAAGCAAAGATGGAAAAAGAAAATGTGAACATAAACAGAGATAAAAGAAGTAAAGAAAAGGTAATAAATGATGATAATAATAATAATGTTGAGAGTTTGGATAAAGTTTTGGTAAAGCATGTTTCAAGGCTTGAGAAAGATAAAATGGCTTTTGGGGACATGAAGGAGGAAGTGAAGGTGAATAGAATAGATAAAAAGATGGACTTGGAGCATGGTGAAGGTGGTTTGGACCAAATTTTGGTCAAACCTAAGTCTAGATTCGAGAAGGAGGTGGTTGCTGATGTGGTGGAACCCGATAACCAGGTTAAGAACCCAGTGGTGGCTAAGCGGGAGGCGAGGGAGAGAGAGTTGCAGGAAGCGTGGGGAGGTATGAGTTTTGGTAACTCGATACGTCCACGTGTTTCTAGGCTTCAAAGAGAAAAGGCGAGTTTTTTATAATTTAAAATTTGAAAAATGGAAATTTATTTCGTTTTTGATTTTTTATGATTTTTGTTTGTGTAGGCTGCTTGGATTAAAGCCGAGGAAGCGGAAAGGAGAGTTGATGAAGAGTCAAGTGCCGTTTAAGGTCTAAGATAAAGTTATTGTTCATCAGTTCTGTAAAGCGTCGATGAACAATCTTATTTGTCTTTTTAATGCTTAGAGTTTATGAACTCAAGTGTCGATGAACCGTCATTTGTTTGATGCTAATGGGTCAAAATGAACAGGATTCTGGCACGCTTTGTAACATGTATAAATTAAATCATTTCAGATATTTACTTGTTACCAAATCAGTTGCATAACTTACAAGCAATAGTTTATCTGGGTTCATGTTATTCATTCCCATTATATTCATGATATCAATCAATTCATGTAACAATGTAACATGCTAAAGTTTAATGTAATTTTTAGTATCGGAGAAATATAGGTGAATTAAATATATTATATTCTTTAATTTATATTGTTAAGTTGTGGTGATAATTCTAAGTAGAAATATAAGCCAAACGAGAACCTAAATGGATAATCATTTAATTTAGTGTAGTGGTATCATTTTAGGTTGGAAATATAAATCAAGTTGTAGTGATTTTACTCTCTTAGCATAGTCCAATCCTAACACACAATAAAATAACCAAGCGTTCTATTCAACGAGCTACACTCGCCTCCACTCAATACAAGCCAATCTCTAATAGCCCAGGAGCGGCTCGTGTATACCACATGGGAACATGTCCACGAGTAGTTTTAAATAAATTAATCCGTTTTGTGAAGTTTGAACTTCTAATAATGCATCAAAAAGTTTACTTTTTGTTGCTTGCGATTCATAGATGCTGGCTTAGAATGTACATCAATACAGGCAAGTCACCCATTTAAAGTTAATTGTTTGTGTGCATTTTATGCCATATAAGAAGCTAGGCTGTCTTTATTTATTTTATGCCATCTAAAGATTATATTTAGATGGTTGATAAATTGCTAGCTTTGGTTATATTATAAGCAAGTATATTGTTTGAATCTAAGACATGTGCTGATGTACATACTTACTGTTGCATATACTTCTAATATCATCCAAGAATTTGTAAATTTAAATCTTTCATTACACAAGAATTGTGCATAACTTATTCATATAAATTCTTATATTTAGTTACCAAATTTAAACACACCAATTATACTCTGATTTTGTTTATAAACTGTTAAATGAACAAAATATGCACCAATTCTGTTACATTTAGTACACAAAATATATAAACCTCAATTTTCGTTAGATTTCATAAACTTATAGGGTTCTTTCTTCTTCCCCAGTATCTCTAAACTTGACCCTAACATAAAACATTGACCACTTACATAAAATAATAATAATAATAATACTAAACTTATGATCACCTAACCTTAAAACAAACACATACCTACCATTCTAGGATCTTTAGCATTACTAACATCAACAAAAAGATTATAAGTTCCAGACCATTTTAACTGTCAAGTCTTTTAAGACACCGAATGCCGCCCCCTTCTCGAAGGTGTCGATACCGGTTTCACATCATCCGCATGGTTACCCGACCCAAGACTTCCCGACGAATCCGACTCACTATTCTCCCCGGTGCCACCTTTGCTTGACCAAATTTTAGTCAACATTCTCTTTGTAGCTAACAGACCTTTGACTTTATGAACCGGACGGTCCGGGCCCTTGTCGGCTAGCGGGCTCTTTGCATGACCACCGTTGCGTTCGAGCCTCAACGAGGCTACCTCACCCCGCAACGCCCTGAGCTCTTCTGCTGTAGCCACCGCATCCCAATCTTCTTCCGTGTTAGTTGTGGTTGACCTTGAGCTGCCGTGGGACGCACTGTTGAGGTCCTTGAATGGTTTAGGTAGGTCCGGTGTGCTGCTGCCGGATGAAGCTGCGGCTCGAACCTGTTCAAAGAAGAGGACTTGAACCACTACACGTAACGGAAGCCTCTCGTTTTGAACTGCGTGCATGCATGCATCAGCCGAAAGCTTCTTGCAGTCCATTAGCCTGCATATTCTCTTCCTATCACTCTTACTGATCCCCGGGTGTGCCTGCATGTTACAAAGTTGTAAGTAATAATCGGGTTTAAGTGTATAATAATTAAGCTATGAGTGTTTCTGTATCGTACCTTCAGATACATATCTATGGCCCGATATATCCCATCATGGGCCGGTCTTGAAAACCCAGAAACCGTCTCAGCAAGATCAGTAAACATCGATAACGGTAAGTTCGGGTCCTTTGCAATCTCAGCAAGATAAGAATCAACAAGTTTCGCCACCATTAACTTCGAAGCTTCCGATAATATCCCCCCGGTCGACCGCCTCACTTCTTGAATCTCATTTCCCGGGTCTTGATCCCGAACCATAAATTCCTCAACTATTTTCTGAACCATCTCCACATCATAAACCATGGGCTCGCCTTCTTTCGCTCGAATCAAAAGATCATTAACCGACGCCTCCTCGAGCTGTTGACCAACGCGTTTGACCAACTCCATCACCCCCGTTTCCCCCAAGTCAACGACCGTAGCCATTTTCAAAAGCTTTAACAAGAACCCACACGACACGCTACCTTTCTCGTTTGGCAATAACCGAACAATCGTGTCAACAACCAACCTAGCTTTAATCATATCACCACTCGCTACCACACCTTTGTTAAACCCGGGTAACCTTCTAGAAGCAAACGCCTTTAACGCCTCGCCAATCACTTCATCATGAACCAAACCCTTGTTTAAAATATTAACGAGAACCCGTTTGTACAAATCGAGCTCCAGCTCAGCAAGATCCTCCACCCACCAATCCGCCGGTACGGTCATGCTTCTAACACCACCGTTTAACACATGGTTATTGTTTTCTTCCGGAAGCTTCTTCCGGTTATAAGTATAAGACCAGTCAACTTTAGAAACATCAGTCGAAACCTTACTAACTATAGCATCAATACAATGACTAACTAGCTTTAACTCCTCACATAACAGCATAACCGATCTGGTCGTTTGTAGTACGATTATCGAATCCTTCCAGCTTCTAAACACGCTCGAGTTTAGAAACACATCGATTTTGTAAATAAGGTTACCTTTCTCCATCGTCTCGTGCATTTCAAGATACTCGGCCGCACAACGCGCGTTCACAACGTTGTACGCGTTTAAGGTTACAGTCATACCGTAACAGAACTTAGCGCATATCTCGAATGCAGCGGGACCACCAGGAATGTCATGAATATCGATTTCGTCACCGTTCCCGACACCTTCGTTCGTGCTTGCTACTAGTTTTTGTAATCGAGCGCTCTTCGACAACAATGGAAACTGCAAAATTGATTATCAATAAAGTATTATTATTATTATTATTATTTCGAAAGTAACGAATCATGAAATTAACGGCTTGGAAGGCTCGGTCTTACCTTATGAAGATAGAACCTTGCATCTCCGATATTAATAACGATATCGGTTGCTAACTCTGATGCTACATACCTGCATATCAACAAAGTGTTCTTATTTATATGGTGCTTAGATTTAAGGGATAAAAAATTATCATTAATAACAAACTAATCATTAAACTAACTAAATTATTTTAGCAAGAAATCAATGTTTATAATCATTAATTCAAGAACTAAACAATACAAATCATGGTTTATTTACATATTAACAAATCAACAAATCAAAAATTAAAGAATATGAAATAAAAACTTACCAAACATTGTTTTCAGACTGAAATGAATCAGGCTTGGATCCAAGTTTCATGAACTTCATATTTGCAGCTTCAAAACCCCAAACTAATTATCTTGAATTCACCTCAAAGCAAGTCAAAATCATTGAAACCCCCAAATTTCAAAACCACCAAACCCTGAAAAAATGCAAAAAAATAATAATAAAAAAAAATTCAAGATTTGATTTTTATTTCAAGATTCTTGAATTAGGGTTCAAGATGGATGATTTCTTGAAGAATCTTTTGTGGGTATTTGGAAACAAGGAAGAAGAAATGAGATCTGAGGTAAAGGGTTAAAAGAAATGTTGACGTGGGATCGACTTGTCGTCTTTGTGGCGATTACGAGGAGACTAGTGACCACCTTCTCACCTCGTGTTATTTTGCCACATTAATTTGGTAATTTGTTAGTAATTGGTGTAATATTTCTCTGATTTTCGCTTTCTCGGTCCGGGATTTACTTACCATTCATGAATACAGCAACTTGGGGCTCAAGAAAAATAAGGTGCTTTACGGTGTAATTCTTACAGCGTGTTGGTGTATATGGAAGACCCGGAACGAGGCGGTTTTTCAAAACAAGACAGCTAGCATCTCCAAAACGATGGAGGACATCAAATCTACGAGTTTTATTTGAATTAAAAATCGGTTATTCTTTAAAAATTTCTTTGAAAAGATTGGTGTAAATTTGAGCTATAAGCTTTCTTTGTTGTATGTTTGCTAGCTTCTTGCTAGTTTGTGGTTTATGAAATTTGTGATTCTAAAAAAAGGTAAAGGGTTGAAATATGTATCATTTGCTGAGAATCTTGAGTGGGGGGTATTTGGTAATTTGGTGATGACTTGAAGATGAAGAAGAGAGGATGAGATCATGGGAGTGTGTCCTGGTTCAGAGGCAAAGCCCACGGACTCCGGGTGACCCGGATGGATCAGGAGACAAAGCCAACAGTAACACACTCTTCAAACTAAACTACTCTTTCTCTCTCTAGAAAACCAGTAGAGAGAGAGGATAAAACATTAAAATCCACCCCTAAAAACACAACTTTGCTTTTTCTTGTCTCTTTCTTTATTAAATCTTGAATATTTGACTTTAAAAAATTTATTTTTTTCCTTAATAGTAAATATTTTATCTTTATACTTCAAGTTCCAATTTTTAGAACTTTTTATTAAATCTTGAAAATTGACTTTAAAAAATTTATTTTTTTCCTTAATAGTAAATATTTAATCTGTATACTTCAAGTTCCAAATTTTAGAACTTTATATTAAATCTTGAAAATTGACTTCAAAATCCATTTTTTTACATTTTTCTCTTTTTTATTAAATCTTAAAAATTGACTTACAAAATGTAACTTTTTTTAATGGTAAAAATTTAATCTATATACTTTAAGTTTCATTTTTTAGAATTAAGAGGAGGGGATTTAGAGAAAATATTTTTGTGTGCACCTAGGTAGGCTGATTTTAGTAGCGGACTTTAACTAGTTTTTGGTAAGATGACAATTGACAAGTCCGTTTATTAGAGAAGCGGACTTGAATAAAGAAGACAAAAAAATTTGTTTGAAAATGACTTGGAAAACGAATAAACAAAAAAAAAAACGTTTTTTCTTCAAATCCGCTACTTCGATAAGCTAGTTGAAGTCGCGGACTACCTAAATGTACTTAAAAATATATTGTGCACTTAAAAACACTTTAAATTTCTCTAAATATCTTACTCAAAATAATAATAATAATAATTTTAAAGCCCTAAAAAAATTAAAGAAATAAAATTACCGTTAAAGATCAGGAAACCCTGCAAAACATATGGAAAACAGCATCTTGGAATCAGTTACAATAAGCCATAGAAACGGCAGACAACAAGCATCTATTACTCTGTTTTAGTACAAGAAACCCAATTAAAAATTAACAATTTTAGAGCCATCAAGATCACACAAACAGTTATTATTTTACAAGTTAAATCACAACCCATTTGCCCACTTGTATTTAAGAATATAAAAAACAGCATATTTACAAACAAAGTTCACATTTTGTGGATCATATAGTTTACTTCACCTATTCAAGAAAATATAGGCAGAAACAGAGCATCCTTATGAACAGTTACCCTGTTTGTAAAGAAGCCAAGCCAATAGCTTTTGATCTTTAGAATCTTGCACTTTTGCTTTCTATGAACCAAAGCTTAATTGGGTGTTGGGATAAAAGATGAAACAGAGCTTTCAATTGGCAATAATAATAATAATAATAATAATCTTTTTAGGTTGATTTTGTGTTGGGTGAGTTGTGTTTTTGTAGGGGCGTAGTGATTAAGATGAAGACTAAATAAGCCAATCTGATGCTATGATATATGCACGCCAATGCTGACATGATGCTTTTAATGTGGACTAGTACTTCCTTTTGTAATTTGGTTATTGATCATGTTCATACTCATTTGATTAGCAACTAGTCTTTTTTCAACTAGATTTTTGTTGAACGGCGGACGAATTTTTTAAATAGGATATTGGCTAAATTTATCATATCGGAATACACCCGTCTTTCGATTCATGAAAAACCCTCACCTAAGGCCAACGTCCGTGAACATTCATCTGAAGGCATGACAGTGCGGTGAAACAAAACTTGTTAGGCTCAAAAATCCAACTAGTAAATTTCAACTAGAGAATAAAGTTTGAATTCATTAACTTTTAACTAGTTGATTTTTGTTTTTAATTCTTTAGGTCAAGTGTAGTGAAAGAGGGGGGGGGGGGGGGGCGCACTTCACATGGGCATGTAGGGGTGTGTAGAAAACCAAATCAATTAACCTAAACTGCCATTAATCGTCATCTCAGTTTGGTTGTAGTATTAAGCCAAAACGACTTAAACCGACCAATGCACACCCATATCAACATGTATAGGCATTAAACATAATTACACAAAATGGCAAAGAGTGGATGCCAAGGGGCATATGGTGAGTGAACCGGCTCTTGAGCATGGAGTCCGTATATGTTTCATCAATCACGCACACATATTGTTTTTTGTTTCTTTTTGTTTTTTTTTAATTTAATTTACTACTTAAACCGTTATACTAGTAAAGAAAATGACTAAATGAGTGAGAGTGAGGAAGTGCCTCGTGCGTACATTCTAGTCATCTTTTCACTTTTTATTTAAAGCATTACACTAGTCCTATGTTATGGTTTTATGTTTGAGAGAATTCTTAAAATAGGTCATTTGAGGAGAAAGAGACTCAAAACAACCCAAAAGTTTTAAAACTTTTAAAATAAGTCATCGAAATCTATCTCAGTCGTGACATTTTATTTCCCGCCGATGATTTTCATCCCCCAATGGAATAGTGACACGTGTAAAGATGTTGACCCCACCCGTGAGATTTCAAAGGAAATCCGTCTGAATAGTGATATTTCAAACCAAAACAGTCTCCCCCGTGAGTTTTTGTAAAAAATTAAATCCACCTCATTCCACCATTGATTCACCACCGCCACTTGCCGGAAAACGGGGAAGACAACGGAGCCATTGATTCACCACCACCATCGCCACTTGTTGGAAGACGACAGAGTTGATTCACCACGAAATGGAGGCTAGCACGAAGACAACGGTGGCCGAATATGTTGATGTTGGATGGTGAAGGAGATGGTGGCCGGACATGGTGATGTTGGATGGTGAATACTACGGTTGGCGGAGATGGTGAATGCGATGGTAGTTGGAGATAGTGTAAATATTTAAAAGAAGATTGTGCTGGTAGCGAATCAGATACATGAGGTGGTGGTGGTGGTGGTGAATCAATGCTATATAGAGGTGAATTCAAAGTTTTTTCAAATCTCACGGAGGAGATGGTTTTCAAGAAAATGGTTTTGGTATCAAAATTCACGAGTCAGGCTGTTTTTCCTTGATATCTTACGGGTTAGACGAATTTTGCTTGAAAATATCACAGGTCAGACGGATTTGGCTTGAAATCTCACAGATTTGACACGAACCCAAATGTCCCGGTGGAGATAGACTTGGCTTGAAATCTCATGGGTCAATAGATTATTATGGAAATTTTCAAAATTTTCGGCCTAAATTAGAAATCTCTCTTTTCTCTTGAACTATTTCAAATATAATTTTCCCTTTATGTTAATTTACATAATATAGAGGAAGGGCCATCCACACCATACCGTGTAAGTGGATTTTGTTATGTACATTTGTTTGTTCATCCATGTCACTAATCATGTTAGATTTTTTCTTTTTTTTTCCCACTATTAGTTGTCCTCTATCAAACACAATCTAGTTGTTGTCTTTGTTAACCCCTTACTATCCACTTGTTATGCTTACGAACCCCATCCTCTAGTCGCCTAGACCCGTCACCCGTAAGAGGTCGAAGCCTCACCACTAAACCCTCAAATGTAACTATTTGAAAATCAAAATACATCCACTCGCACCCAATCAAACCACCAAACATATATCCCCTAAAACCCGAAGTTGCAAACCGAAATCAAAAGAAAGGAAAACATATGCTTGATATCAATAAGAGTCGTATGCAAAATCAATATAACTGGTATGGTTTGTACATACAAAAATTCCAATTCAGATTTCAGAATATTGACAGAATAAACCTAGTTCTAAGCCGCAAACTAACAATAATCAACATTAATATTGGGAGAGAATCGAAATACACAACTACATATGAAGGAAAATCCAAAAAATGTGTCTTTGGGTTGAAAAGCTTCAATCGCGATGACTCATGCGCAAAGAAGGGCAATTGTGCAATTAACTTGACCTAGTTGATTGTTGACCTAAACGACCCATATTATGTATACAACCCCGTCTAGATAAATCTTAATGAGCGATATATCTTGTCAAGTGTTTAACCGAAAACATGCATGTAGTGAGCATCCACAATTTGGAAGTCATAAAGCCATTTATAAATAAATAAATAGAGGTAATGCAGTTAAAATTGTAAAAAGAATTATCGTCTATTGTATAAAAGAAACGTTATATTAACCTTTTAAAGTATGTGTTATGAGAGATGTGATTTAGGTTATGTCAAAGATGCATTTTGCAGTTTCCACTTTGACAAATGAGGTTTTCACACATTAAAAAACATGTGTTACGGCGGAGTGAGTTGAAATAGATTAAAAAAACACTTAAACGGCTCTCTCACTCACTAGTAGTCTTTCACGCCCCTATGTGACGGTGTTTAGCACCCGTTTAGTCACGCGGCCTTTGACGCCCTCATCTAACGTCTCATAACAAAACCTTATATTTATTTATTTATAAAAAGGAGAAATATAAACCTTTTATATTTAGACAATGACTATTCCCACACCCTTTTTTGATATTTATACATCCTTTTAATATACATTTATTTTTTATACACCCTTATATTTATATGTTTGTGTGTGATCATGATCTATACAAAACTAAATCCATTAGATGAGGTGAGTCATGAGTGGTGTACAGACCAAAGATATGTCCTTCCTGCACAACCTTTAAAGTTGTGAAGTCTGAATTCATGTCACATAAGAGAGTAAATGCGAAATGTACCTTTGCCTTGTTCTTCAATCTCACTCGATCTTTTTCGTCCATTTTACAATTGTTTACCTCATCATAGCTTATCCTGACATATAATAAATGATTGAACACTGATGTTATAAAAATTAAATAATATAAACAACGTTTTTCTAAATTGGACCAATAAAAAAAAGGAAGGGTCCTGATTTTTACACTCCTAAAAAAAGACACAAAAATAGTAAATAAAAATATTTACATAGCAAACTGGTGTTTGATTTTATGTAAACTAAACTGTAGTTTACAACAAAAAAAAAATTATGATTACTAAATAAGTACAGTTTTAAAAATTTTTTATGATTACTAAACAAGGATGTATGAAAAAAGGCCAATAATGACGTATCGAAGTTTTCATACATCAATCAATCAATCAATCAATCATACCCAGTAAAATCCCACCGACAGCAAAGCTATAGGTAGGCCAATAAGTACAATAATAAAGAAATATAAATTAACCCTTTAAAGAAGTTTTCATACATCTTTAAAGGAAATGAATATAGCCTATTATTGATTGAATTGAACCGAAAAACTATATTTGTTAGTTGAATTAGAGTTTTAATTTATATTTCTTTATTATTGTTTTCTTTTAAAGTCTTAATTGATTCATTTACGATTTCAAAGTCTCAATTTTTTTTTTTACAGATTCTATAGTTTATTAACATTACAATTTCAAACCAAAAGATATCAAATTTACACCTTAGGATATTTGTAAAGTAATTCAGCTTCTCAAAAACTTATAAATAACACATCACAACTGATCATGATTCTGTTACAAATTATATGACTTGGTTTGATATTTTAGACCACCCCGGGCGCTATGGGAGCCATGGAGGGGGGGGGGGGGGTTGAGCGCTTCCCACACAACGCGTGGTGGGTGGAATGTGATTGATGGATTTGTTTTTTGTTTTTTTAATAAAATAATAATAATATGATAATGATTTGAAGTGGCTTCATCCACTACACACATTTTAGCCATAAAGCTCATATAATGACGTGACGTCACATGACGTATAACGCCCGAGGCTTCATCCACTACACATGATCTTATAATATACGATTTGTCAATTCATGAGTTTTATAACGGTGGTTGTGATTGCAAGTTATTATAATTATTTGATTCTTGAGCTAGAATTAAATATATGTGCTTTTTAGCGTAGTACCCATATATTTAATATCAACTAAGGATATGTTATTTGTACATGTTGGACCTGTAGTGGTCAACATCAGATTAATTATTTACTAGGTTAATAATTATACGAAAAGTTAGTATGATGAATAGCAATGTCCCAAAGAAAATAATTTAATGCCTCTATCATATTTTTTCTTTACTAATAAGATTTACTAACTTTTCTTTATTTTTTAATCTTCAGAATAACTGTAGTTTTACCTTATACTATTAGGCTGAGGGGTGCGGAGCGCGAGAAGGGGCGCGAAAGCCCTTCCGCTCGCGCCCCGGGGCGCGAGCACCACACCACCGAGGCGCGAGAGGGGCGCGAGAGGGGCGCGAGCACGCAGACCAAGGCAGGCGCAAGGGGGATCACGCCTGAAAAAGGGCGTAAAGTGGCTTGGGAATTCGTGCATAGCCGTTGGGTGTGGATAAATAGAGCCGTTGGCTCTTTAAAGTTTATTAAAAAAAAAAAACTTTTTCTCTATATAAACCAATATCAACCCAATATCACATACCACATATCACATACCATCAACCCATTTTAACCATATCAAACACAACTTCAATCTCCAAACTCATATATAATATCCCAAAACCATTTTTTTTTTAAAATAATGTCGTCGTACTCGTCTGATTCCGACTCCTCCGAAGAGGATGATTTGCTTCTTCATGTGGGGGGGTTTTGACCGCAACCGTGGTCAATATCTTGCAAAATCAAGCCCATCAACCCCGACTCCCGAGGGTTAGAGCACCACCTCGTGATCGTGATCGATCGGGTGCTAACGATACTTTGATGAGGCATTATTTTAGCCCTCAACCGGTATACGCGAAGTCGGATTTTCGAACTCGTTTTCGAATGAGCAGGCAATTGTTCACGCGTATAGCGAGTGATTTAGAGGCACGGTATCCCTTTTTTCAACAAAGGGAGGATGCTAGGGGTCTTCCCGGTTTTACCCCTCTTCAAAAATGCACGGCTGCTATCCGTCAATTAGCGTACGGCATCTCGTCGGACGCTTTGGATGAGTATTTACAGATGTCGAAAAGGGTTGCACGTGAATCCCTTCATTTTTTCTGCCAAGGTAAAAAACATTAATTTTACTTTTTATTAAATATTTATTACATTTTGTAATATATATTGTACGTAGGAGTCATATCGACTTACGCTCGGAGATATCTGCGTAAACCTACAACGTATGACATCCAACGCATATATGAGGTGCACGTAGAAAAACATGGTTTTCCTGGGATGCTAGGTAGCATCGATTGTACGCATGTTGGATGGGCTATGTGTCCAACGGCCTGGCGAGGTCAGTTCCACCGTGGTGATCATGAAGGGCCGACCCTCATACTTGAGGCGGCGGTGTCACAGGATCTTTGGTTTTGGCATGCTTTTTTTGGTGTTGCTGGGTCAAATAACGACCTTAATGTTATCGATCAGTCACATTTGATCAACGACCTTATCGACGGGGTTGAACCACCTCAATCTTTTCTTGCAAATGAAGAACTCTTCAAGTACGGGTACTATCTGGTCGATGGTATTTACAACGAATGGGCTGTGTTAGTTCAAGCTTTTACAGATCCAGTCGCCGACAAACGGAAGTATTTTACGAAGAAGCAAGAGTCTGCTAGAAAAGATATTGAAAGAGCTTTTGGAGCTATAAAAAAACAATATTATGTTCTGGCGAACCCGATACGTTATTGGACTCGGGAGAGGATAATGGACGTCGTCTACACGTGTCTTATCCTACACAACATGACGTTAGAAGACGAGGGCAAAGCTATATGCCAAAACTACCAAGGTGACATTACGCCACAATCGTCCACAATCAGTGATCAACAAAAACTTCATAACATAGCAAATATCAAGAGCCGTGAGATACACGGCGATCTTCGACATGAGTTGGTTGAACATTTGTGGGCGAGGCGACCAGATGATCTTGTATTAGATTAGTTTTATTATTAAATATTATTGTTTGTTTAATTTTTAGTATGTTTTTTTTTATTATGAATTTTCAAAAAAATGTGTGTTTTTTTAAATAATTTTTGAGTTTTTTTAATAATACGTTTTTTTAATACATTTATAAAAAAATAAAAAAAAAAACCGCTCGCGCCCCCTCTCGCGCCCCTCCACACCATGTCCCGGGGCGCGAGCACCACTACCAACACCCATCTTATCAAGTTTCTCTCTCTGCCACACGTCACAATATTATTGGCTGGCGCCCCCACTCGCGCCCCTTCTCGCGCCCCCACACCCCTCAGCCTTATCATTTTTTTATTTAACTCTTAAAGTTGCCACATACACTAAAATAAATAATGAACCTAAACTATTGAATCATGCAATATTATATTGTCTATATTTTAAACATTTGATTATGATTATCACCAAACACACTTTAATAACAAATTAGTGATTTACACATGCTATTTATATATTACATGTTTAAAATTAATTAAACTACAACTTGTTGTAAATTTATATTTAGTAGAACTAAAATAAACAAATCGTTATAAAATAAAATAAAAACTATAGTAATAATTTTGTATATGCTTCTAAATTTATAAAAAAATACCAATGCTTTTGTAAGTGATGTTTTATACACGTGCTATGTTACAATTAGAAGAAACTTATATTTTAACTTTTAAATAAATAAGATAGTTTAAAGATAAAAGGAAAATTGGTTTTAAATAATCCCAACTATGCCCTATTGGTAAATATCAGTACAAACTTTACACATGTCTGCTGTTTGCTGACAGTACCAACTATTTATGTATTTGTTTTTAACATGTCGCGACTAACGGATGTTAACTCCGTTAGTCTTTGTCTGACGTGGCATGCTTAGTTGTCAATAAACTGATTATGTGGCAGCTTATGTGGCTTAGTTTCTTTATTTTATCTCTCTCTCTCTCCCCTACAATTTACCCAACACCACCACCACCCGCCGCCAACAATCCCTAGCACCACCACCACCTTCTCATCAATCAAAGTCAATTATAAGATAAAAAAAGCCCAAATTCAATTTTGTACCAAAAGCCCTAATTTATATCAAACCCTAACGATACCGGAATACATATTCAGACCTCCACCACCATCACCGGCGACAAATCAATTCCGGCGAAGCTTCAAAGTGCAACTTTGACAACAAATTAGTCCGATCTACTACAAACCTGTTATCTTCTTGTCACGGTTTTAACGCTTTGTATACCTCTCCAGATATGCTGGGCAAAACCTTAGCCCCGACCCTTGGTACACTCCTCCAAATCTGCTCGGCTCACAATTAATCGCATGTGGAAGCGAAGGTGGTGGTTGATGGGTGGTTATGGTTGGGTGGTGGTATGATGGACGACGGTGGTGCAATATATGCAGGTAACAGTGGTTGGGTTGTGGTGGGAAAGAAATGGGTGGGGGTTAGGGCTTTATTATTATTATTATTATTATTATTATTATTATTATTATTATTATGACTGGCCTGCTAATACACAGTCAGCCGTCACGTATCATTCCACGTAAGATGATTTTTTGACACCTAAGCATGACACGTTAGACAAAGACTAACGGAGTTAACATCCGTTAGTTGCGACCTGCTAAAAACAAATACACAAATAGTTGGTACTGCCAGCAGACAAGTGTAAAGTTGGTACTGATATTTACCAATAGGGCATAGTTAGGATTATTTAAAACCAATTTTCCAAGATAAAAATATGAAATCACCTGACCTAACCACCGGCCCACTCTACCGTCTAACCAACCAGCCATTTACTCCTTCATGTTCATCGAGTCACCTTCTTTTCTTTCTTTTTATTTCACGTCTTTATCTTTTTTCCACGTCTAAGTTCATACTTCATAGGGATCCTCTTGCACATGGTTTAAAAGTTGTTTGTTTTAATGGCTTCTTATATATTCTCTCTATTCTATTCCCAAAGGGTATCCTAACCTAAAACACATGCTTCTGACTTTCCCACAATTAATTCACCTTTGCAACTTGATCATCATGATCACTCCTAATTCTTTTTATTATTTTTTTAATAACTTAGTTTATGTTTTATCTAAAAACCTCTTTTCTTTTGGTGATCATTTCAACTATTGAAAGTTTGTAACTACACTTTCAGTTTGGTGTTCTAATTTGTTTGAATTTATATGTCAATATTGCTAGTCGTGTTCAACGGATCATTGAATAGTCATGTTATTATCCTGAGGTCTGTAAATGTAATTATTATACAACTTAGTTATGCTATTCAAAGAAGCTAGCAACATAGCATGTTGCCTTCTATTTTAATGTAAAAATGGAGTTATTATTAATTTCGTTTAAAAGACTTACTTGCTTCTAAGTTCTAACACAATAATAAACACTACTCTTTAGTGAATTGGGTTATTATTAGTTCACTTTCTAACGTAAGTGTCGGCCATACTCCTATGGGTGAAACTACATTTCGCTTCAATAAAGAATATTCTTGAACACCCAAGTGTACAAAATGTGTCAAACGTGTTAGAGGTGCCGTCACAAGCTATCTCTTTATAGTTAACTTGGAAAGTAGTGAACGGAAAATACATAACAAAGAGTGTTTTATCACCATGATGATAAACGATATCAAGACTATTTCATTTCTTTGGATAAAAACATGCGTAAAAAACCAAGTTTTGAATAGAAAAAACGACGGATATTCAAATATGTTAACTTTCCCTGATAATTTATTCATTATGGTTGTTGTTAGCTTTGATTTTTCTTTTCCTTATATATTTGGACTTCTTGTCGCTTACTAAAAGTTTCTCTGTTTTTTTTTTTTAATATATTGGCCATTTAAAATAAATAAAATTATGATATTTGAATACAAAGGAAGTGTGTAACCGAACTTTATGTGAAAAGATGTGATAATGAAATGGACATTGATAATTTGACACATGATGGTCAAAGGCTTTGTCATCTCATTTCATGATTGTCTGTTTCACTTTGTACTCTACCCAAATCCGTTGTTTCAAATCCATAGCTTCATTTTTCTTATATTCGAAGGTAGAATTACTTTTAACATAAATATTGACCGGTTTAATTTAACAAAAGAAAAGGTAGCCTTTTCTTTTCTTATTTTGGTTAAAAAATAGTGTGATCAAATAAGTCGGTGAGATATGTTGATCTTAACATATGACACAAATGGACACCAAACACAATAAACTAGCATCGAAAAAGAATCTGATTTGAATAATCTGAACTATTACTTAATGGCGGGCAACAATCCCAACGAACGAAATATTTTATTCAGTGACTTGTGACATGTGGTAGTCTTTTGATGATGTGGCATGTCTGTATGTCAAAAACGTAATTATGTGACAAATGCATGGCAAAACACCCTCTCCCTCTTTTCACACTACCACGGCAGACACAACAATAGCAGCATAACCATCAACTATTGGTCTACTAGTATGGTATCTTCTCTTATAAATATGGAGGTGTGGATTTAAATCATTACAAATGTAAATAGTAAGTATGAAATTTTGTAGATAAAAAACAAAAAACTGAAAATGGCAGTTTAGTCCAATTAAAAATACTATCAAAATAAACACAAATAGTTTATAAAATTCGTAGATTATACGTGGAGAAAAGTGTGTGGTAACGTATGGTATTACACAAACCACATGGCCACCAAATATAGTCATAAAATAATGATACATTTTCTGGTTATTAATTATTATAACAAACTACCCATCACCCTTTAAAAGCTAGGAGAGGAGTTAGCCCCAAAAGTTTTATTCTCTAATTATAACCCCCATACCACCAAAAAAAAAACCACTCAAATAAAAAGAAGAAAATGACAATTCATTTCTTTCTACAAAATCTTTATAAAGAGAATAAACTCGTGTATCATCTTGCATTTTGGTAATTATTTCAAAATTGATTAATCTGGACTATATCACACTAAACCTTTAAAATTGTGTATCACACGGGTTTAATAAAAAAAAATATAATAGATAGTTATTAATAAGATTGAGAAATTAGAAAAAAACAGAAGTAGAAAACAAACAAATCTATTATGTGAAGAAAAAAGTAGCCGAAAAAGTAGACGACGGTAATAAGAAATATTAACGATACATCTTGTTTAGTAATATTTGTAGTCCAAAATCTTGGTTACATGATGCTTTTTGAGAATATTATTAACTTCAACATAACCTAATATTTCTACAATCAAAATATACATTTGAAGAACACAGAATTCATTAATTTCTAATAAGTCTACATATTTCTAGTTTTCTCCGAATTATAACAATACATTTATTTATTCACAAAATCTTAAAAAGTTAAAAACAACATAAAAATAACTAGTTGAACCTACCAAAGTTCCTGATCACTCTTGCGAACATAAAAAATGTTATATTTTCTATTTCGTATTAGAATTTCCAAGGGATATCAGTCTCTCAAGTTGAGTGAGTTGACCATTATGTTCGAAACAGATAATCAAAGGGTTCGTTTGTTTTCAAAAATTAAACTAAAAAGAAATTCATACAAATTATAAAATGAAGAAAACAAATGGGAAAAACCGTAAAATAACAAGGAAGATAAAGAGACAACACTGTTGATTGTTGTGTGTTATTTGCATGAGTCTCGTTTATATAGCCATCCAAAGGAGTATAATAGGAAAGCCGAATCTAGGCAATCTTTAAATAAAGGAAGGTTGAGACAAATGTTAACAACATGTCTTCAGTGATAGACATAGGCCTGTAAACGAACCGAACGATCGGTGAACTGTTCGTGAATTGTTTGGCGGGAAGTTCGTTTATGATCGTTTATTTAATAAACGAACGAACATGAACAAAAAGTTTGTGTTCGTTTAACTAAACGAACGAAAATGAACACATGTTTCGTTCGTTCATTTATTGTAACACCCCGACCAAAGGCGGATTATACATCGGGGCGCCACATATTGTTTCATTACTCGTGACACTATTGGGTGTCAATATTTAATAAATACATTCATTCGCGCAGGCGCAGGGTAAACACAAGATATAAATAAACCAACATAAATTAATATATTATAAATCATAATATTCGAACAGCAATAACTTGTCTTGATACATTTTAATCTAGGTCCAAAAGTAAAAACGTCCTACGCGTCCACAAGCTCCAAAAGTAGCTACAGCAAACCTGAACATGTGTTAAAATAAACGTCAAACACTTGCGTGTTGGTGAGAAATCAAGTTTAATACAATACATAGATAACAATAAATCTGCGCGCAACATGTGTATGTCTGGTTTTCAACAAGGGTGTAATCTGATCGGGACCAACTCTAAGATTCATAAGACTGCCAGTGCTCACAATTGAGCTCACAAACAAGACAAACTGTGCATGTGTATACAAAAGAGAAAATCATAAACGATAGTTCTCCCGTGTTCATCTAATGGTACCATGAAAACTGCGGAATAGACCGACAAGACGGTTAATGATCCACACATACAAATAAACAGCCAAGTCTACGTCCTCAACACATGGGATACTGCGCGACTAAAGTTCATAAACAAGTTTAAGACTCTAAGTTTGTATGAACACATGAACATCCCAAAACATTAAAAGCAAAAAGGGATTAGGTACGAGATTACTCACTTGATAAACGATGCGGTGTAAGATAAAGCAAGAACCAACTTTAAACAAGCACAAGTTAACCTATAAATAAGATTATTGTTTTAATGATTGGTTTAAGTCTTGATTATAAGTTAGCATAATTAATAAGTAAATTATTATATATAACATATATATTACCGAAAATCAGGGCAGAGGAGAGGAGAAAACGGAGGCAAGAGAAGAAGACGGCAGAGAGAGCAAGGGGCAAGAGAACAGGAGAGATTAAGTGTTTTGTGTGTGTAGTGTTATGAAAATATTGTTATTATTTATAGGAAAACCCTAGGAGACATAATCCCTAGAAAAGGGGAAAGGATCTTTAACAGGATCAAGCAAAAGATATCAAAAAGCATAAGAAAACAAAAGCAAAAGATATGGAAAGATATGGCAGCTGCAGAGGCAAGATAAAGCTGACAGGTTAACAGTAAAAAAAAGCATGGGCGGGTCAGATAAAGGTACTGGTCAAGCATGGCAAAAGCAGATCTCAAAAGATAATGTCAGTCACTTTTTCTGCCAACCAATGGGGTTGGTGCGCCAAAAGTGGCTTTTCAGACATAAAGCAGATTAGGTCAACAGCTCAAAGATAAGACAACACAAAAGCAACGGCTAGATTAAACAGAAGAAAACTCAAAGGGTTCAGCGCGAGAAGGCTAAGGCGCGAAGGCAGACACAGAAGGTCAAGAGAGCGCGAGCGCGAAGGCAGACAGAAACAACCTTAACGCGTCGCGGAAAGAACTACATTTCTAAGCGCGTCGCGGGAAGAATCACATTTCTTAGCGCGCCGCGGGAGGAACTAGAATTCCTAGCGCGCCGCGGGAAGAACTATAATTCTTCGCGCGTCGAGGGATGAATTACAATTCTTAGCGCGTCGCGAGAACTACAATCCTTAGCGCGTCGCGGGAAGAACTACCGTTCTTAGCGCGCTGCGAGAAGAACTACAATTCTTAGCGCGCTGCGAGAAGAGTTCGTCTCGCGTATCGCTGAAACAGGTGGTCTTCACGCAGGCTTCCTTGCAAGGGGTCTGCGCAGACAACCTTAGGCGGGAAGGAACAAAAGAGTTAGAAGAAAAAGAGGAAAACAAGGCTTAAGGGCGGGACGGCGACAAGAGGGAAAAGAAGGCGGAAAGAGAGAAGGAGAGGGACGGGACGGCGGAAAGAAAGAGAGAGAAAGAGGCGGGAAGGAAAATATATTATTATTATAAAAAAATAAAGTATAAGTATAAATAAATATCACATCATAAAAGAAAGAGTTCGGGTCAGAGAAACGGGTACCTAGGTCGGGTCGGATCGGGGCAGATGTCACAGTCTCCCCTACTTTAAGAAATTTCGTCCCGAAATTTATCTCGAAGTAGGTTGCGCAGAGAACAGGTGCGGGTACTTGATCTTCATTTGATCTTCCCTTTCCCATGTAAACTCGGCTCCGCGCTTGGACTCCCATCGAACTTTAACAATAGGGATACGACTGCGCTTGGTTTGCTTAACCTCGCGATCCATAATCTCAACAGGCTTCTCAACGAAATGCATAGTTTCATCAACTTGAACTTCATCAAGTGGAATGTGAAGGTTCTCATCAGCTAAACACTTCTTGAGATTGGATACATGGAACGTTGGATGCACATTACTGAGCGCGGGCGGCAGGTCAAGTCTGTAGGCAACTTTTCCCACACGCGCGAGAATCTTGAATGGTCCAACATATCGAGGAGCAAGCTTACCCTTCTTCCCAAAGCGGACAACACCTTTCCAAGGCGACACTTTGAGGAGAACAAGATCACCAACTTGAAATTCGAGAGGCTTTCGCCTACGATCTGCGTAACTCTTCTGTCGGCTTCTGGCAGTCAGCAGATGATCACGGATCTTGGCGATTTTATCTGTTGTCTCTTGAACAAGTTCGGGTCCTGTGATTTGAGTTTCTCCCACTTCGCTCCAACAAATCGGGGAGCGGCACTTACGACCGTAAAGTGCTTCAAATGGGGCCATACCGATACTGGAATGATAGCTGTTATTATAAGAGAACTCAATCAAAGGCAGGTGTGAATCCCAATTACCTCCAAAATCAAGAACACAAGATCGGAGCATATCCTCAAGAGTCTGAATAGTTCGCTCAGACTGACCGTCAGTCTGGGGATGATATGCCGTACTCATGTCCAAGCGAGTTCCTAGCGCAGATTGGAGAGATTTCCAAAAGCGAGATATAAAACGGCCATCGCGATCGGATATGATGCTCAAAGGAGTACCATGGCGGCAGACAATTTCCTTGACATAAAGCTGCGCGAGTTGCTCAACACGGTAGTTTTCACGAATGGGCAGAAAGTAAGCAGACTTAGTCAAACGATCCACTATTACCCAAATGCTATCATGTTTGCTTGCTGTCAAAGGTAACTTGGTAATAAAGTCCATCGCTACACATTCCCATTTCCACGTAGGAATTTCTGGTTGTTCGAGCAAACCAGATGGGCGTTGGTGTTCAGCTTTTACTTTAGAACAAGTCAGGCATCTAGCTACGAACACAGCAATATCCTTCTTCATACCGGGCCACCAATAAGTAATGCGCAAATCCTTGTACATCTTATCAGCGCCAGGATGAATAGAATACCGAGATTTGTGCGCTTCACTCAGGATATCAGCGCGAAGATTCACATCAAAGGGAATCCAGATGCGATTGAGATAGCAGAGAATTCCACTCAGATTAGGCACAAAATGCGCTTCCGCGCCACACGCTAACTCGGCGCGAAGGTTACCATTACTGATGGATGCGCGCTGCGCGTCACGAATACGCGATTCAAGGTTGCTTTGAATCGGCGCAAAGTGAAGATGCGTGCGCGGCAAAATACAGTTAAGCTGGCAGGGTTTTCGGCTGAGCGCATCGGCTACCACATTAGCCTTACCAGGATGATACCGGATCTCACAATCGTAATCGCTGATGAGTTCGTTCCATCGGCGTTGTCTCATGTTAAGTTCCTTCTGATCAAAGATATGCTGAAGGCTTTTATGGTCAGTGTAAAGGATACACTTAGTACCATAAAGGTAGTGTCTCCAGATCTTCAAGGCAAAAACAACTGCACCAAGTTCGAGGTCGTGAGTTGTATAATTCTTTTCATGAACCTTGAGTTGCCTTGATGCGTAAGCGATAACCTTGCCTCGTTGCATAAGAACACAACCGAGACCTTGGTTGGAGGCATCGCAGTACACGACAAAATCATCATTACCCTCAGGTAGCGCAAGAACAGGAGCTTCACACAACAAACGCTTGAGCGTTAGAAAGGCTTCTTCTTGCTTCGAGCCCCAAATATACGGTTTACCTTTGTGCGTTAGAGCTGTTAAAGGCAAAGCGATCTTCGAGAAGTTCGAAATGATACGCCGGTAATAACCAGCTAAGCCCAGAAAGGAACGGATCTCAGAAGGAGAGGATGGCGTAATCCAGTTCTTGATTGCTTCAATTTTGGATGGGTCGACATGAATACCCATCTTGTTTACAACATGACCAAGAAACTGTACTTCATCCGACCAAAATTCACACTTGGAGAGCTTGGCAAAGAGCTGCTCGGTTCGAAGCTTTTGCAACACCAACCGAAGATGTTGCTCATGCTCGGCCTTGGTCTTAGAATAAATCAGAACGTCATCGATAAACACAATCACGAATTTATCCAAGAAAGGCCTACACACCCGATTCATTAGATCCATGAAAACGGCGGGTGCGTTGGTTAAACCGAAGGACATGACCAAGAATTCAAAATGGCCATAACGAGTTCGAAAAGCTGTCTTCGGAACATCTTCATCGCGGATGCGCAACTGGTGATAGCCAGAGCGGAGATCAATCTTCGAGAAACAAGAGGCACCTTGGAGTTGATCAAAGAGGTCGTCAATACGCGGTAAGGGGTACCGGTTTTTAATGGTGAGTTTGTTCAACTCGCGGTAATCAATACACATGCGAAACGATCCATCTTTCTTTTTAACGAACAACACCGGAGCACCCCAGGGCGAAGAGCTAGGGCGGATGAATCCTTTAGCAGTCAACTCTTGAAGTTGGCTTGCCAATTCTTGCATCTCAGCGGGTGCAAGACGATAAGGAGATTTAGCTACGGGGGAAGCACCAGGGACAAGATCAATACGGAACTCGACTTCACGAGCGGGAGGGATACCAGGAAGATCATCAGGAAAAACTTCAGGGAAATCACGCACAACAGGGATATCGCGAAGCTTCTTTTCTTCAGCAGGTTTAACCACATGGGCTAGAAATGCAATACACTTCTTCCGCATGAGTCTTTGGGCTTCGGCGCAAGACATAAGTTTAAGACCACTGGAGGGTTTTTCGCCGTAGATATGAAGATCACCATTTTCTCGAGGAATGCGAATCAACTTCTTGGCGCAAATAACTTCGGCGCGATTCTTCGAGAGCCAGTCCATACCAATGATAACATCAAAGCTTCCAAGAGGCATGGGGATGAGGTCAATCAGAAAATCGTTTTCGTTAAGGTTAAGCGTACAATCTTTAATCACTGAGTTTATTAAAACAGTTTCACTATTAGCCAATTCAACTGAAAAATCTTCTTGTAAATCGTTGCGCGGTCGCGCAAGCTTCTGCTCGAAGGCGCGAGAGATAAAACTTCGATCGGCGCCAGTATCAAAAAGTACAGAAGCATAAAATCCGTTAAGCAAAAATGTACCATTAACTACGTCATTATTCGCTTGCGCTTGGTGCGCGGTTATGTTAAAAGCTCGTCCACGCGTTACTTGGTTTGAAATCTGGTTCACCAGATTCGCTTGTGTAATCTGAACTTGTAGTCTCGGGCACGCGTTCCGGAAATGACTGGGATCACCGCAGTTAAAGCACGATCTGGGTCGTGGGTTTTGGTAGGTTGGTTGAGGGTTTTGCGGGTAGACTGGTGGTGTTGGCGCAATTGGATTGGCGAGAAGGACTCTACAGTTTTCTGCAAGGTGACCAGCGCGGCCACATCGGGTACAAAGTCGACATGGGACTTGAGGTGGGTGGTGGAGTCTACAGGTTGGGCAAAAGGGGTGGTTTCCTGTGTAAGGTTTCTTAGTTGGCGGGGCAGGGAGTGCTGGATTGGTTAAGGCATAGTTATGGGCTACAGGAGGTGTTGGGTAGGTTGACAGTGGGTTAGGCGCATAAACTGGAGGTTGGTATGCGGGTTGCTGGACAATGGGCGGGTTGATAAGCGCATAGGCCTTGCGCCTGCGCTTGAGGTTGTTACGGTTTGAGGGTTCTGGTTTGGTTTCTGTTGGTTCAGGAACAGTCTTGGTGAGTTTGGTCTTTTCTGTTCCCCGCAGGAACAAGGTTCCTGCTCTGACATGGTTGTCGCTGAGCACAGCGGCCAACTCAATAGCGTCAGGGAGGGTTACTGGGTTTCTGGCCCATACAGAATCTTGAATTTCCATGGGGAGACCCCCAAGGAATTTCTCTATGGCTCGGCGGGAAGGGGTAACAAGGTGAGGGACCAGTAAGCTTAGCTCGTGGAAGCGCGTCGCGTACTCACGCGCTTCACCGCTGTATTGCTTAAGATTCCAAAATTCCTCCTCCAGGCGCTTAACTTCGTTGGGAGGGCAGAATTCTCGCGTAAGAATTTCCTTGAATTCCTCCCATGTCATGCTAGAAGCAGCCTCTGCGCCACGCGCATGAGCTACTCCATTCCACCATGTAAGCGCTCTGGATTCCAGGACACTGGAAGCATATAGGGTTCGTCTGTCTGAGGGGCATTGGGTGTGGAGGAAAGTGTTTTCTATTTTCTCAAGCCACTGGAGCATCACGGTGGCTCCTTCAAGACCTGTGAACTTTGGAGGGTTACCCGCGTTAAAGGACTTAATGTTGTAACCAGAGGTGTTGGTATTGTTTTGGCTCAAAGCTTGGGCTATTGCGGCAGCCATTTCCTGGGAACGTTGCTGTCTACGCATGCGCGAGGCTTCTCTTCTCTGAAATCGGCGAGATAGCGGAGGCATTCTATAAAAATTTTAATTTTAGTTAATATCTTGGCTTTAGCGCAAAGTTTTAATCTTATAAAGCTTGGTTTCACGGAGTCAGTTACTGTCAAAAGTTAAAGTAAAATAAATGATCCTAAATGCAGACTTAATAAAGGTAACAAATTCGAATCAAGAATCGACAATTCATGTATCACCATGACTTTCCGAATTCTCAATTTTAAAATATACGAGCAAACGAGTATTGGAGATTGACGATTCATGTATCACCATGACTTTTCAATCTTCAATATAAAACATACAAGAAAATGAGTATTGGAGGTTGACAATTCATGTATCACCATGACTTTTCAACTCTCCAACCTCAGAACACAATCGTAAAGGGAAATTGAAAATCAACTATTCATGTATCACCATGACTTTTCGGATTTTCAAATCCAACAAACGAACATGTAAGTAAAATCAATAAAAATCGAAATTCGACAAAAATCGAAATATCGCGAAATAAAACATAAAATCATATACTGCGCAAGTGCGAGCATATTCATAAATAACAAGTAATTAACAATAAGCGCGCAAACATGAGATTTCTCTCATGCGCGAGAAGGGACTCTTAGGTATTCTAGGCCGTTACGTCTAACCACCTATCCTAAAGTCAACGAGCTCTGATACCAATCTGTAACACCCCGACCAAAGGCGGATTATACATCGGGGCGCCACATATTGTTTCATTACTCGTGACACTATTGGGTGTCAATATTTAATAAATACATTCATTCGCGCAGGCGCAGGGTAAACACAAGATATAAATAAACCAACATAAATTAATATACTATAAATCATAATATTCGTACAGCAATAACTTGTCTTGATACATTTTAATCTAGGTCCAAAAGTAAAAACGTCCTACGCGTCCACAAGCTCCAAAAGTAGCTACAGCAAACCTGAACATGTGTTAAAATAAACGTCAAACACTTGCGTGTTGGTGAGAAATCAAGTTTAATACAATACATAGATAACAATAAATCTGCGCGCAACATGTGTATATCTGGTTTTCAACAAGGGTGTAATCTGATCGGGACCAACTCTAAGATTCATAAGACTGCCAGTGCTCACAATTGAGCTCACAAACAAGACAAACTGTGCATGTGTATACAAAAGAGAAAATCATAAACGATAGTTCTCCCGTGTTCATCTAATGGTACCATGAAAACTGCGGAATAGACCGACAAGACGGTTAATGATCCACACATACAAATAAACAGCCAAGTCTACGTCCTCAACACATGGGATACTGCGCGACTAAAGTTCATAAACAAGTTTAAGACTCTAAGTTTGTATGAACACATGAACATCCCAAAACATTAAAAGCAAAAAGGGATTAGGTACGAGATTACTCACTTGATAAACGATGCGGTGTAAGATAAAGCAAGAACCAACTTTAAACAAGCACAAGTTAACCTATAAATAAGATTATTGTTTTAATGATTGGTTTAAGTCTTGATTATAAGTTAGCATAATTAATAAGTAAATTATTATATATAACATATATATTACCGAAAATCAGGGCAGAGGAGAGGAGAAAACGGAGGCAAGAGAAGAAGACGGCAGAGAGAGCAAGGGGCAAGAGAACAGGAGAGATTAAGTGTTTTGTGTGTGTAGTGTTATGAAAATATTGTTATTATTTATAGGAAAACCCTAGGAGACATAATCCCTAGAAAAGGGGAAAGGATCTTTAACAGGATCAAGCAAAAGATATCAAAAAGCATAAGAAAACAAAAGCAAAAGATATGGAAAGATATGGCAGCTGCAGAGGCAAGATAAAGCTGACAGGTTAACAGTAAAAAAAAGCATGGGCGGGTCAGATAAAGGTACTGGTCAAGCATGGCAAAAGCAGATCTCAAAAGATAATGTCAGTCACTTTTTCTGCCAACCAATGGGGTTGGTGCGCCAAAAGTGTCTTTTCAGACATAAAGCAGATTAGGTCAACAGCTCAAAGATAAGACAACACAAAAGCAACGGCTAGATTAAACAGAAGAAAACTCAAAGGGTTCAGCGCGAGAAGGCTAAGGCGCGAAGGCAGACACAGAAGGTCAAGAGAGCGCGAGCGCGAAGGCAGACAGAAACAACCTTAACGCGTCGCGGAAAGAACTACATTTCTAAGCGCGTCGCGGGAAGAATCACATTTCTTAGCGCGCCGCGGGAGGAACTAGAATTCCTAGCGCGCCGCGGGAAGAACTATAATTCTTCGCGCGTCGAGGGATGAATTACAATTCTTAGCGCGTCGCGAGAACTACAATCCTTAGCGCGTCGCGGGAAGAACTACCGTTCTTAGCGCGCTGCGAGAAGAACTACAATTCTTAGCGCGCTGCGAGAAGAGTTCGTCTCGCGTATCGCTGAAACAGGTGGTCTTCACGCAGGCTTCCTTGCAAGGGGTCTGCGCAGACAACCTTAGGCGGGAAGGAACAAAAGAGTTAGAAGAAAAAGAGGAAAACAAGGCTTAAGGGCGGGACGGCGACAAGAGGGAAAAGAAGGCGGAAAGAGAGAAGGAGAGGGACGGGACGGCGGAAAGAAAGAGAGAGAAAGAGGCGGGAAGGAAAATATATTATTATTATAAAAAAATAAAGTATAAGTATAAATAAATATCACATCATAAAAGAAAGAGTTCGGGTCAGAGAAACGGGTACCTGGGTCGGGTCGGATCGGGGCAGATGTCACATTTATGTTCATGAACGTTCGTTTATGTTCGTTTATTTACGTTCGCTCATGTCTGTTTATTTATGTATTAATAAAAATAATTAAATAATGTTTGGATGAGTAATCTACTAAAAGTTTTATATTTGTTAATCTTTTTTCATTTAAGTGTTTTCATTTATGTTTTTTATGTTTGTTTGTGTTCATATATGTTCGTTTATCTTTGTTCAATTATATTCGTTTAGATTTTAAACAAACGAACACAAATGTCAATTTTTAAATAAATGAACAGGAACATAAATATTTGTTCGATTAAGTGGTCGTGTTCGTTTAAAGTTAAATGAACAAACACGAGCATGCCCTTGTTTGTGTTCCTTCAATTCGTTTACATGTTTTCATTATTTGCATTGATGAATACATCGGTTTGAATCTCTAGGATATGCCGAATTTATTTGTGTTCGTTTATGTTCGTGAACCGTTCATGAACACATTAATTTCCTAAATGAACGAACACGAACATAAAATCTCGTTCGGTAAGTGTTCGTGAACCGTTCGTGAACACATTATTTCCTTAACGAACGTACACGAACAATGCCTTGTCCGTGTTCGTTCGGTTCGTTTACAGCCCTAGATAGACATCTTGGATCAAGAGAAGCATAAGAGTGAAGGAGAACCAGACGGGCCGGCTAGTCAATAAGTACGCCCTTCTATGAAGCCCAATGCTCAAAAGTCAAGAGGAAGCCCGATACAATAAAACCTCTATAAATTTATATTTGATAAAATTAGTATTTTGTTCGGTGCAAAATTGGACCCCAATTTATAAAATAATAAGATAATAACTTTTTTTTAAATCCCAATATATTTTTATTGGTCCTAAATAAACTATAAATTAAAAATTACTAAAATATTGCATATTCTAAGACTGCCCAATAAAAAATGAATCTATAGTCACTTGTAATTTTGTTGAACTTCAAATTTATATTGAGTTCATCTTTAAATCTCCTTATTGCAAATAGTTTCGGCATTTTCTCATATCGCAACAAAATGTTCCGAAGAGCTGTTGCCTCTTGCGATGCTTCTTTCTCGTACCATGAACTAACATTTTTTACTTATTAAAAAATAAAGAGCTTTACAAATTCAATTAATTTGTGAATGTACATTACATTTGAAAATTTAAAGGTCATATGTAAAATCTCTTTAAATTAATATATTATTAACTTAACAATATAATAATATCTTGATAAATTAATAAAATATTCGGGTCCTAACATTATTAATTTATATAGGCTTTAGTTTATAAAAGAGAGAACTTATCTCATTTGACAAGAAATAACTAAATTATAAAATGAATTGTTAAATTATAGAAGGTATGATACTATTTTAAACACTTCAGTCGATTTTAAGTTAAGGTAGAATTAGCATAGAAAAATAACTAAAATATAAAATGGATTGTTAAATTAAGCAGAGAAAAAATATAAGACAAATCACAAATGCCTTGCAACTTTATTAGCGCATAGAAACGAAGTTCTAACAGGTCACAATAGTATGGGCTTGCTAGTTGGGTGGGGTGGTGGTGTGGGGGTGGGGGGGGGAAGGAATTTGGACAATAGATAGTTCGACCCCTTTTACATATTTTTAAATTATTTATTGATGTTATGATTTTAAAGTTATCCATGTACTGAGGATATACGATTATACGCGAACTCTTAAGTTTATTTATAAAGTGAGAAAAAATATGAACTCAAAAATTTGGGTTAGGTTCTGAGATACTACGGGAGTAATAGTTTTATTGGAGTTAGAAACAATTTGCAACTACCGGAAGTTAGATTGCTTGTAGGAGTCCTACGCATAATGTAGAGATTTTTGGTGTGTTTTTAGAAATTAGTTGACTAAATCATATTATTATTTGATCCGTCTAGTTTGATTTATTTTTCACATGATATGTTTTTATCAGTCCATTCTCGCCTCCACCGGCAAAGAATTATGGATTCGTCATTGAGCAAACGGGTAACTTAAATAAATTAAAGTATAAAAGGTGTAAATGAAGAAGAATTAAGAAATACTTGAAGAGCGAAAGCGACAATAATAGTCAAGTATGCGGGCTTTTAAAATATTCGTAGATGGGCAAATATTTTGTATAACATTGGGTTCAATATGGACCAAAGTGTAACTTAAGACAATTTGAGCATACAGTCATGAGCGGGGGTCATCCATCACCAATGGGTCGAGACCAAATCGCCTCTAGTTGAATGTTGTGAGTCTTGGGAGTCTTGACTTGGAGAGGTGATGAGTTAAGTGTATTTTTATAAAATTAATTTTGAGTGAAGAAAAATATATTCGGTATTAATTTTAGTGATATTTATATTTTAGTATTTATATATAAAACATTAGTTTACAACTTCCACTCATAAAACCGTTTATATGTATTTTTAATCCAACTTTCATACATACTATAAGAACATGCACAATATTAATATAACTTAACCACATAAGCCTTTGACGACCTTGCCCGGACATTATGTATCCATCCCAAATCCACAACCGGGATAAAAACAATTCATGTAACACACGCCCTTTTTTTTTAAACAACCCAATAGCTTTTGATATTCAGAATCTTGCACTCTTGCTTTCTTTAAAACAAACCCTAATTGGGTGTGGGATAAAAGATGAAACATAGCTTTCAATCTGCTGTTATGGTTATGGGTGGACCCACTTATCTGGTACAGGTGTCGGTGGACTCTGTGAAAAACAAATTTTAAGTAGTATATGCACGCTAAAATCCCAATAATTTTTGTGGAATTTTGACTCCGACCCAAATGGAATTATTGTAGGTACAAATAGAGAGTAGTTCTTCCAATAATGATTTCATTGCTAAACTCTAAAAAATTACAATACAGTGGCAGGTAAGCGGACAACAGTCTGTGTCGTAACCCCTTTTGAATAACAAGTCCAATCATACTAAAAACAAAGTTTTAGTTTTTATGAGCTGAAACGATACTACTCACGACCCGCTGAACCCTGGTTAAAAAAGCCACAACCTTCGGATCCAGGAAACTAAACGTATCAAAAGTATAAGGTAGAAACAAGTGTTGAATCTCTAAACAAGTTTTATCGTTTTTGGCAATTTTGTCTGATTCTGCCTACAACTCAGCCTAACCCGCAACAAACCCATTGTCTTTTGGCCTAACAAGAGAGGATACTCCTGTGAGGTCCACACAAACACGTCGACCCCCCCCCCCCACCCTCCACTCAAATACAAGAATATCAGTTGTCGTAGAGTTGACCTCCCTTCATATGGATTGTCTGAAAGTTCATTGGGACCTCTATTTCGGCGGAATTCTTGCTCGTTTAAGGACATCACACAAGACATTCCTAACCAAATCGAGTCCCGTGGTTGTGATAAAAAAGTTTAATTCTCACGTTACATACATACCGGCAACCGCATATGTCGCTCATCGTTGGTTGTTGACTGATTATTTCTTTTAGGATTTATGGTCTTTATTTGTTAAAAAATATTGGTTTATTTAGATGTAAGAACTCAATATTTATTTCAGTATTTATGCCATCCTCAACGTGAATATTCAAGTTCCGTCACTAGGTACCTATATCGGTTCGATATCCATCTCATCCCTATGTTGAAGTCTATACCAAAGCTACCATGTAAATTTTAACAGCTGGAATGACCAAAAGTATTTATTTGACGATTATTATTTGTCCTTAAAATAACAATATTTATTTGACAACTTGTATAAAAATTAAAAGTGAATGAACGCTCGTAAAAGGTCATTATTGATTTATTATTATACTATATTTAGAGCCCGTGTAATACACGAAATGATCTAAATAAAAAAGTTACAAATAAAGCAATTTTTATATAGAAAAATGTATGCATATATATTTGTACCATTATACATAAATTGAATTTATTTATATCACAAAATAATTTTTTCCAAAAAAAAAATGAACTTAATAAAAAAAAATGCACGTTCAAAAACATACTTAAAAACATTCCATCTATTGTAAATTTCATTCTCAGTATCATAGTTGTATAATTGAAATAATTTTAGTTATGTACCAATTTCGGAGAATACTTCTCATATAATACTAGTTTTGAGCTACACCATGAATTTTTTTTTTTTTGATAAGTTTTAGGGGCTTTTCGACCTTGCCATAATGACAACAAAAAATATAACAGGTTAACCCGTTTAATTTTGTGAATGTTTTGCTTCACTTGATCATAATTTTGTATGACATGCTTCGCATATAACATTCTGATCACTATACAAGAAAAAGTTAACGCTGACACAAATGTTTCAAATTTGATAAAAGTTAGAAGAATTGATAAGCTTGGAGGTGGCATGTTGGAAGTGTTAGTAATTTTTTTTTAAATTTTAATAGTCATGGGAATATACTCAATGCGCAAAGTCCCGAATATTTTGACTATTTCCATAAATGTCCTTAAAAATAAATTTGAAACCCAGTCACATTTAAAATTCTAGCTTTCATTTGTTTTACATTTTCAAGTCAAAACTTTAAACTCGTAGCAAGCTTGACGATAAATCTATTTGCATTCTCAAAAAAATTAAAATATTCAGATTACCCATTTTTTTACCCGTAACAAATTTGAGCCAAATGTAGTTAATTTGTACAAAACGATCTATTTACTAACTTTTAACTCGTAACAATCAAATTTAAGTTAAAAAAAACGAAACAATCCTTGATTAAAAAACCAATAAACTAAATGTGTTAAACATTATTATATTTGAGAGTGATTGATATATATTATTATTACAATTTAACACACATATATATATAATTTATTAAATTAACAAAAAAATGATTAAAAATGGATTTAAATCACATATTTATAATTTATTACACTTTATATGACAATGTACAAAAAACAAGTAGAAAATGAATTTATTTTTAAAAAATGGATCAACTTTTAAAAAATAATTTTTATTTAATGATTAAAAATTTACTTTGTAAAATGAAAGCATATTAGGGTTTTTTTGTTTTTTTATTTACAATCTTTAATAATATATATAGTATGGTAAGTATAGCATTTAAAATTATATTGTTTTCAATATTTAACAAACACGGTTTGTTATTGATTTTTGGTGTATGTTGTGAAATATATTATAGTATAATATGTAAATATTTATTTTTATAAAAGTGTATAATTATAGTATAATAGAGTTTAAAGAAAAGTAAATAGTTAATCATTTTATATTTAAAATATAAATGGAGTGTAAAACGAAATTGAATAGTTATTGATCTACGACATATATTAGTTTTGGAGGGAACAAATTTGTGAGGGTTAATCACAAAGTGACACGTGTATTCAAATATATTACTTTATTAGAATAGGTTGATACCTTGTTTCATTTTTATTGATTATTTATTATATTTTCTTTTATTATTATTATTTTAATTAATATTATTACACTTTATTAATTATTATTATATTATTATATCAATACTTAGTAAAAGACTACTAGCCCAAGTAATAAACCCTAACAAGACTACTTTTTAAATAAGACTCACCCATATGTATCTTCCAAACCAGATATGTGTTGGCTGTTCACTTTCCTCTTTCAACTCGTTCTACATTCATCACCACCCTCTATACCAATCAAACATGCAACCTCTTGAGTCTTTTCTTTTAATTTGTTTCTTTTACTCTTGTGTTTTGGTATTGTGTACATCTAGAACTACATATGCATATGCATAGGGGTGTTCTTTGGGTTTGTTTTTTGGGTTTCAGGTTTTTCGGTTCGGGTTCCAAAGTTTTAAATCTTGACCCGAAACCCAACCCGAATCTCTCACGGGTTTTTCGGGTTCGGGTAATTCGGGTTCGGGTTTTTTCGGGTTGGGTTAATTGGGTTTCGAGTATCCTAAAAAACAAAACAATAAAAAAACTATAATGCTAAATTTAAAACAACATATTATTCTTTGCTTGTAAGCAATAATCAAACAATAAACCAACATAATTTGATAAAACAATCCAAAAGAAAAGTAAAACTAACTCGAACCATAATTATTTTCAATCGGGTGTGATTTGGTTTTTCGATTACGATTGCTATTAGTAATAAACTAAAAACATAAATTAGCAATAAACCATCGATCTTTAATAGTTGTAATGACAACAATCGATTAGGACAAGACTTTGATAACGTTATTGGCTAAAACTAAGCCTATTATACCTAAAAATATATTTAATTTCAAAACTAAAAGTTTATTCGGGTTGACCCGAAACTTATAAATCAAACCCGAGAACCAACCCGAATTACTTCGGTTCGGGTTCGGGTTAGTGTTTTTTCGGGCTCGGGTTTTTCGGTTCGGGTTAGTTCGGGTTCGGGTACGTGTATTTTTTTATAATAATGATAAACATATATTAAATAAAAAGATCCAATTACAATAAAGAGGTGGATAAGTGGGCAACAAGATGCGCAACCACCCCATATTGAACTACGAGTTTCTTATATTTTAATATTAAGTTACTATTTATCGTCCTAACTT